>NW_027397135.1:4814948-4914396 GCF_003265705.2 Callorhinus ursinus
ATCAGTGAGGTCATATGATACATGTCTTTCTCTGATTGACTTATTTCGCTCAGCATAACACCCTCCAGTTCCATCCATGTCGTTGCAAATGGCAAGATCTCATTCCTTTTGGTGGCTACATAATATTCCATAGTATATATATATACCACTTCTTCTTTATCCATTCATCTGTCGATGGACATCTTGGCTCTTTCCACAGTTTGGTTATTGTGGACATTGCTGCTATAAACATTGGGGTGCATGTACCCCTTCGGGTCCCTACATTTGTATCTTTGGGGTAAATACCCAGTAGTGCAATTGCTGGATCGTATGGTAGCTCTATTTTCAACTTTTTGAAGAACCTCCATACTGTTTACCAGAGTGCCAGGCACTATTCTAACTAACTTTACAAGCATCATCTTGGCTTATTTTCTCAACAAGTCTGTGAAGAGGCAACTATTACTGTTATTTTATGGATGAAGAAAATGAGTGTTAGAGAAGTTTAGGAACTTGCTTAAGGTCACATGAGCAGTAGAGGGAAGAGTCACGTATGTGTTAAGCATGTGTGTAACTGTGACTGTTAAGCTCGCGAACAGAAGCAGCCCAGCATCAACCCCTGTAAACTGTCCAGCAAAAGCAAAGGAGGAGACTAGAAGCACAGTGGCACAGACAAGTTGGAGAAAGTCTCAAAATTCTTCTGTTGTGCCTGTCTATGCCAAGGGCTCCTGGTAAAAATAACCAGCCCGGTTTCCAGAACAGTTTCCCTCCACTGCCAGGCTACTGGAGAAAAGAATGCAAACTCCATCACATTTCATCTTGGTGAGGATCATACACCGTATATGGAAAGGAGAACATGGTTATGGTTGATCAGCTTGCACATGAATGTGCCTGCACACCACACGCACGCACACACACACATATCCAAGAGCACACACACACACACACACACCCTCCATTCCTATATGTATGCCAGCCGCCTCCCTTGTTCTGTCTAGAAGGAGATGATGTGAAGAGTAGGGATGGAGGCAGGCTTCTGTCTGTATTCCTAACCCAAGCTTCAGAACTTCCATTGGAAGGTCCAGACCATAGTCCAGTCATCCAGGGAGCTTGCCATGGGTCACGCACAACTCCTGGACTCCTACATGCTCCTGGTTTTCTTTCTCTCACTGAAGGGGAGGCTGCAGATCAGGCTGAGGAATGAGGATCAGTCTGATGGAGCCGGCATCATTTCCCAGTGGGTAAGAAACACGGAAGCAGGTGGAAAGAATGGAAAGAAGCCTGCTCCATTGCCAGTCATTATTTATTGGTTATTTTTTATTTATTTATGCCTCAATTACTTAAGAAAAAGAACTAAGCCAGCTAATAGAAGGTACATAAACAGCAAAACAGGGAAGTATATTTCTGAACTGGAAGTGCAGTTCTGTGAGGACAGATTGAGCTGAGGGGGCCGTGAACCTCCCCCTACCCTCGCCATGCGCCATGGCTACAACCTTGACCTAACTCAGGTCTCCAGGAGTGACTAAGGAGGGGGCAGTGCAGGCGGGTGGGCACAGACTCCTCTTTCCCGAATTAGAGGAGACGCCAAGCGCTTACCTGGTGCATTATTTAGAATACTGTCATGCAGTGCGCATGTCATCACAAGAGCTCATTTATCAGGGAGTGTCTTAGGAGTGAGGAGCCCCCAGTGTGGGCAGAAGAAAGAATAGGTCCCTTGCCCTCTGGGAATATACCTGCCTTTATTCCTAACTGTTCCCCTGCTTTAGAACCTTTCCACTTTTTAAGAAATGCCTTAACTTTGTTTAGCTGTAAGTTCAGTTTTAATGGCAAGGGCTTTTCATTCCCTCAGTAATGAGTAATGAAAATGAAAGATTTTAATTTTTCACTGGCAGGTATTTCAAGTGTGACTACAGTGCATTATGAAACTGTTTGTGTTTGTTGTGTGTATATGTGTGTGTGTGTGTGTGTGTGTGTGTATTTTCTTTCCTATGTTTTCAAAGGCTTGTGTGTCCACAGCTGGAGATGTCTAAAACACATCGGGAGCCACTTACATGAAATTTCATTTCTTTCTTTCCTTTTTTTTTTTTTTTTTTTTTTTGAGAAATTTTGAGGGGGGGGGGGGGCAGAAGGAGAGGGAGGAAGAGAATCTTAAGCAGCCTCCCTCAGCACGGAGCCCACACAGGGCTCCATCTCACGACCCTGAGATCATGACCTGAGCCAAAACCAAGAGTCTGATGCTTGACAGACTGAGCCACCCAGGTGCCCCTCCTCACATGAAATTTCTAATTTTAGTGTACTCCGTGTGAATTACGTTTGAGTATAGATCATAAGGTTAGAAAGTTAGAAAATAATGTCAAGGAAACAGGTTTTGTGGATGTGTGTGTGAATGAATACAGTATCTTCTGACATCTAGGCTTCCACTCATCACAAGTCATTAATACCAACTCAATAAATTATCCATAAAGGTGTAAGATGTTTGGAGCCCAGTCAGTTAAGTGACTGACTCTTGATTTCAGCTCAGATATTGATCTCAGGGTCGTGAGATTGAACCCCACCTTGGCTCCTCACTGAGTGAGCCTGCTTAAGATTCTCTCTTTCTCTCTCTCTCTCCCTCCCTCTGCCCCACCCCACGCATGCCCCCTCCCTCTCTTAAAAAAAAGTGTAAAACGTTTATTATGTGAAGTTTAGATTATTCTGGGGACATTAGAGTGTTTTTATTTTTGCTCTTTGTGCATTTAAGAAGGACAGGGCTATCCAAGAGGTTGTATTATTATTTTTTTTTTTTGCATTTCTTTGGGGCTTTTTATCCATAGACAGGCATTGTGATCTCAGTGTAATCGTTTAACTTTTTTGGCAATGGTTTCCCTATCAATCAACCATGGCAGCAGTTATGAAAACATACTATGAGTTTTATAGTTAGACAAATAAAGTTAAAGGCTATGTCCATCAATCAGTCATGCCAGAGGTAAGACTATACAATGCTATAAGCCATTGGCATGTGTTGAGATTCTGGGTCCCAAGAGGAAACCTCCCTTCCCAACTCCTTGCTGATTCTTTCATTCATTCAATTATTCAACCAGTGTTTACGAACACCCATATGGTTCAAGCAGTTATAGTCATTGGGTCAAAAAGATGAATGGGACATGGTCAAAACCCTTACAGTCTGGTGAAAGAGACCGACAAGAAATCAGAAGTCTTTAATAGGATAAATGTGAAGTTAGAAGCTGCCTAGAATATAGTGTTATCTAGTTCTAGAAGAAATACTTAATCAACGGCAAGGCAGAGATGAGTGAGGGAAGACTGCCTGGAAAAGGTGACTTCTGAGCCAATTCTTTTATTATTATTGATACTTTTAGAAAGGACAGTGATTAGTCACATTTAAAAGCCTCCCCATGACAGGAAGAATGAAGGGGGGGGATCGGAGGGGAAGACGAACCATGAGAGACGATGGACTCTGAAAAACACACTGAGGGTTCTAGAGGGGAGGGGGGTGGGGGGATGGGTTAGCCTGGTGATGGTTATTAAAGAGGGCACGTTCTGAATGGAGCACTGAGTCTTATATGCAAACAATGAATCATGGAACACTACATCAAAAACTAATGATGTAATGTATGGTGATTAATATAACATAATTGAAAAAAATTAAAAAAATATAAGCCTCCCTATGACAAAAAAAGGCTAATAATTGTTTAATTCATACTGTAATATGTGTAATATATTACACTTCAGATTACCTTTTATAGATTATTATAGACAATTAGTAACTTGAGAGAAAGTATGGTAGGAATACTTGGGCATTCAAAAGTAATGAGGAATTAAGGTGAATGACCTTAACCATTCTGCAAGGATTCTGGTCATTGAGTGGAGGGGTCTGTTTAAATTCTTGATCTTAAAGAAGTGTAGGAGTTGCCAGATGCCGGGCTGGGTGGTGGGGCCAGGAACGGTGGCACAGGCACAGGTGTGTGGCCAGGGTGCGTCTGGCCAAGTGTGATGGCAGAAGCCCCCAAAGAGCTCAGAGGTGGCTCGATGGGAAGGACCCTGTGCGCCATGCCTGAATGGTTTGCACTTCCTCCCAGAGGTTATGCCAGCCACTGAAGGGTGCTAGGCAGGTAAGAGGCATGACCAGAGTAGGATATTTCAGAACTTGATCCTGTGTAATTACATTTTGGTGGGATGGTGGATTCATTTCCTAGGGCTGCTGTAATAAATTACCACAGATTTGGTGGCTTAACACAACAGGAACTGATTCTCTTCTAATTCTGAGGCCAGAAATCTCATGTCAGTGTGAGGGTAGGGCCATGCTCCCTCCAAAGGCTCTAGGGGAGACTCTGCCCTTGTTGTTGTCCAGCTCCTGGTGGCTCTAGGTGTTCTTGGTTTATGGCAGCATCTCTCCAATCTCTGCCTCTGTCTTCATATGGCCCTCTTCTCTGTGTCTCTGTGGCCTCTCCTCTTTTATAAGGACATTAGTCTTTGGATTTAGAACCCACCCTAAATCCAACTTGACTTCATCTTGAGATCCTTAGTTACGTCATCTACAAAAACCCTAGTTCCAAATAAGGTCACATCCTGAGGTTCTAGG
This sequence comes from Callorhinus ursinus, assembly GCF_003265705.2. Classification (NCBI taxonomy): domain Eukaryota; kingdom Metazoa; phylum Chordata; class Mammalia; order Carnivora; family Otariidae; genus Callorhinus; species Callorhinus ursinus. The sequence goes on from NW_027397135.1 coordinate 4,819,504, forward strand.
TAAATATGAATTTTAGGAGCACACTATCAACTAACTACAGATGGGGACATGTTGGGAGAGGTCCAGATACTCAGATTCTAGAAGGACCTAGGAAGACATTGTAACAAGGCACCCACAAGGAGACGGAATGAGTACATGGTAGGGTGGGGTGGTAGACAATTTTTAGGAAATGTGTGTTTAGGGAAAATCAGGGAGGAAGCAGTAAAAAGAAGGTTGAGGGGTTATGGAGTAAAAAACTAATCTTCACAAAATTTGCATGCTGCATGTCTAGGTGTTTTCTATCATTTAAGTCCTAACTCATCTACCACTCTTCCTTCCATAATAATGGCTAATAACATTTATTTTTATCTTCTTTATGGCTACCACTATGCTAACAGTGTTACTAGCATTATCTCATTTAATTCTTAGTCTTCAGAAACAGGCACTATTATGATCAACTCCCACCCCACTGTAGAGATAAAACAACTGAGTCTTGGAGAGGCCAAGTGATATACTAGTAAAGAAATGTTGGAGCTAGGATTTGAACCAGGCAACCACACTCCAAATTCAGCACTCCTGAATACTCACATATTACATGCCCCTACTACACCCCTACCAGTAGTTAGTTATTCCTCCTTTTTGAACCACCCCCCCCATATCACATGAGATATATTGCTCTTTTGGCCTTTGTCAGTTTCTTTTTTTTTTAATTTTTTTATTGTTATGTTAATCACCATATATTACATAATTTGTTTTGGTGTACTGTTCCATGATTCATTGTTTGTGCATAACACCCAGTGCTCCATGCAGAATGTGCCCTCCTCAATACCCATCACCAGGCTAACCCATCCCCCCACCCTCCTCCCCTCGGCCTTTGTCAGTTTCTAACTAATTTATCTTTGTAAGTGGATTTGTGTGCAAGTCTTGAGAGCAGCATCTGGGGCTGTTTCAATTTTGCATGGTGCCCCCAGTATCTTGTACCTTGCACTGCACAAAGATCATATTCCTGAGCGTTCATCAAATAAAGAAGTATTAATTCAAACCACAATTATATGTCCAGCCTGTGTGAGATACAGACAAGGAGCCACAATTATTGAACAGTTGTTGTGTGCCAAGATTGAGGTGAGCATAAGGACTTTGGGATGAGCTTAAGAGGGACACTCAGCTCAGACTGGGAGGGGAGTGGAGGGTAGGGTCAGATAAGGACCTGAGACCTGGACTACACCTGAGAGGACGTGTAGGGGTGGCCCAGGAAAGTTCCAGGCAGAAACAAAAGCTCGATATGTGGCTCAGTATGGCTGGAGATGGGGAAAGAGGAAAGGGGTGGTGGCCAGAAACAAGCATGGGCAGGTAGGCAGTGGCAAAGCCATCTGAACATTTTCTGTTGTGCTACGGAATTTGACCTTCTTTCAGAGGAAACAACTGAAAGACTTGAAAGAGTTGAAGAATTGAAGAATCAAACTCAAGTTCTGAGAATGGCTTTCCAGCAGCATGGTGGGAGATGGGCTATGGGGGGCTGGGAATGGAGGCAGGAGTGTCAATTGAGAGGCCGCTGTGAATCTGTGAGGAGAGTAGGGGCAATGGGAAGTGGGGTGACAGCTTTCTATATATTGATAAGTGTCAAAAATCGTGTAGATGGGTGAGAAGTGGAGGTCACTAGAAAGTAGGATCAAAAGAACTTGGGGGCAGAGGGAGGAGGCAGGGATGGCTGGGGGGGGGGGGAGGTGGTCACTGGGGAGCAGTTTGCAGCCAGAGGGAAGTCAATGATTTGGTTTGGGACTTGGTGGGTTTGGGACTCTGGGTGCAGATGTCTGAAGGGTGGCTGGGTTTTTAGGTCCTACATCCTGAGCACCCTGCATTGTGGGAGCCGTTTGAACGGCAGGCAGACAGCCTCCATTCTAAAAGAATGAATTGGAATTTGGAATTTAGAAATCACCGAGTTGGGAAGACCTTAAACAAAACAACAAAAGCAATACCTTTAAGGGAAACAGTTGACAAATATGACACGTATCAGTATATTGAAAGCTTCTGTCTAAAAGGAGGATAACATAAAAATAAATACAAGTGAAGAGGAGGAGTCCACTTGCAACACATGCATATACTTGTCAAAGCATTTAGGGGATAAGGGACACATTCCTATACCGACACAAATGAGCAAAGAAAATGAACTGGCAATTCTTAAAGGAACTAGAAATTGTCAATGAACATATGAAAAGATACTGCTTCACCTGTAATTAGCAATATGCAAGTTAAGCAACAATGGATGTTATTTTACTCCCACCAGATTGGTGAAATAAACAGCTTAAGAGGAGCAGGAAATGGGTCTTTGTTCACACAGAAAGATACAAACCAAGCTGAGAATAAACTGACATGTCTACTTCTGAGGGCAAAGGAGGGTGGTTGCTAGGGAAACTTGACTTTTATCTGTGATGTTTAAATTGTTTTAGCAGGAGAAACTGTTCATGCATTGCTTGTATATTTAAAATTAATAAAAAAAAGAAATCATTGCCTCCCCCTCATTTTACATTATTGGGTAATTACAGGGAGTCATGACATGTGTTACTCATTGTTGCTTTCACAGCAGGAAGAAAGACTCAGGATGTGCATTACTAATTCTGTTATCTTTCCACCACATTTTAATGACTGGTGATATACAATCTGGAAGTAAAGGAAATACCAGTCAAGAGGGAAAATAAAGTCTAGAGCGGGGTTTTTCAAGAAGAGCACTATTATTTGGGGCTGGGTCAACACTTTGGTGTTGTTAGGGGTCGTCCTGTGCCCTGGAGAATGGTCAGCAACACCCCTGTCCTCTGCCCACCTCCTGAGTTGGGACAAACTGCCAGTCTAGGCAAAGCCCAGAAAAAGAAGTTAGGCTTCCCAACTCAGCCCAATTCCACTTCTACAAGAAAAAAATTAGGGACCTAATTATTTTGTGCTAGTTCTTTGTTATGCCCTTACACCACTGTTGTATATTCCTTGACAAAATTATATTTTACTGTTTTTCCTTATCTTTGTATCTTATATACTTCCCATGCCCAGGTAGGGGCAACTCTCTGCCTGACAAGACTGTGGGCATTTTGATCCTCCAGGATAACTCAGAGCCGTGAGATTATGGAGAGAAAGTACTTTTGTTTGTTGAACATCATCAGAACTTCTGGACAGAAAATCATTCTGGTGGAAACACTTTGTTTCCAGTCATAGATGCACTAGGGCCCTTGGTTGTAACAGAAATCCACACAAACTAGCCTAAACCAAAAAAAAAAAAAAGAGTCAGTCACCAGAAGAGTGCAGCTTGTGGAAAGGCCCCGAATGGGGAGCACACATGCAGAGATTATAGTGCTGGAAACAACCTCGGACGGGTAGCAGGGCCTGAATTTTAAATCAGCTGAGTCAGCTGTGTTAGGGAATGAGCATTGTTTTGTCCAAAGAAGAAGAGCTGTTAGGTCACAAGTCACCCAGGCCTGGCGGCTGGGTTGGCGAGCAAGAGCAGGGTTAGGAGGAATCTATTCAAGTGTAAGCCCTGAGAGAGAAAGTGGCCCTGCTGGTTGGTGACAGTGAGGACCTGGATCCCAAGGAAATCAGACAATGGGTTAACCTGGAAGTAGGGCCAGGACAGCACATGTGCAGTGCAAGTGTCCTTTTGCACACGGTGAAGAAAGAGTATAAAGTAGGCAGGTACAGGACCTTAATGGAACCCCTGTCCTCTAACTTAGAGATGGGGACGCTGGCGTGGCTTGGTGTGCGGTCTTGCCTTCTTACAGAAGGTCGATGGGGGCACACTGGTGGGCAAATTGGGAGGGTGCCAGTGTGGAGAACCCATGTGCTTTGTACTGGATTCTTCGGTCCCTCATATTTTAATTCTAAAATAAAAACAAGAGAAGTGTGTAAATTTATAAAAGAATAAAGTGCCTGACTTTGTTGTATGGAATACCGATTACAACTTTACAGTCAAGGAGTTCCAAAACTATTCTGAGAGACAGGAAATGTAATTCCACCAAAGTGTTGAGCTGTTCAGAATCACTGGTTAGTACCCCCCCCACACACACACACTTAAGTTCTGGTCTGCTGTTTTATAAGATCTCATTTCAAGTTGTATTTTCAAGTGTCTGCTTCTGGAATTTCTTTAGGTCTTGTTCAAAATCTGAGCGAACATTTAAATTTTAGGCATCACACTTTCAGCAAACCCACTGGCCAGGCCCCAGGGATAAGACACTAAGGAGCTCTGTGTGGACAATCTAGTGGGAAAAGACAGTCTCAGAAAATATAATTCAATAATATGAGAAGATGTATGAGAAGCAATGGAAGGAAAATCCTTTTTCCCCTCCTGGGAGTTTTAGCTCATATCCTAGAAAAGTCTACAATCCTGAAATTTAAAGAATTGCCTGTGAATGATAAATGACCGGACTTGAAAGTGGGTCTCCCTCCAAGGGCTGGGCGTTCTTGTTGCTTCTCCCTGTGGTCAGCTGCATTACAGGAAATCTTTTCAGTAAGATGGCACTTGTAGATAATAAAAATAAAATTCTTTTTGGCATTTCATCTGACAGCTTTTGAGATTAGTTTAATGTTATTTATGTGCTGGTGAGCTTTAAGTTACAATGAATTGAATACTTAAGCAGATGCAAGACTTTTACAGTCACTGAGAGTTACTTATGTTTGTTTTAAGTAAAAAAAAAAATCGACTCTACAACTCAGTATTTTCACCATTGGGCTTTAGAAGCCTTTAAGATTTTTTTTTTCATAAAAATCCTTTCATATATGTCTGTTTGACATCAAACACATATATGCACACTTACAGACAGGGTCAAATTTTACTTGTATACTAATTAAAGCAGTATTATATGCACTCAGAGAAACAGGTCAAATTATAATTATGTACTAATTAAACTATTATTAAATGCACTTGAATATAATGTGTTACTTCATGTTCAAAATCCCTTTTAATAGCATGCTTTAGGTTTGAGGAAAATAAACAATCAAAAGAGGCATGAGACTCTTGGTGCCTAACCTCCCCACCCCCCATTCCTTCCCTCAGCACTCAGAATCCTGGTAATTGGCACAGATCCCTACAGGGAACCAATGTGACAATTAGAAGTCTGCCCTCATTATAAGAGGCTCAAAGGAATACAAGGTGCTGGGAAATACTCTTATTTTCTCAGTCGCATTATAAGGAATCCTTGGACACAGCATGCAGAGGTTCTGTAGAAAGCCCTGTGCCCACTGAAAGGGATGCTTTTCATCCCACGGTGGAATGGATGAGCCGCCGGTGGGACACAAACAGCTAGACTAGTCCACCTCCCCCAGGGTTGTTTTGTTTGCCTTTGTCAAATCCCTCACTGTGTCTTTAAATGCCCACTGCTTTTGGTTCCTAACCCTCGGTCCCTGCAAGGCAGTAGTTTTCAAACGGTGTGCACAGAAGTCTCAGGTTTGGAGGAGAGCTCAGACTTCCCATCCCTTTACAACTAGAGCGGCTCTTATTGTCTGTATATTTTGATTTTGTGTAAAATGTAATCTGGAACTAGGGTTCTCTGGGGAAAACCATTAAGAAGGACAGCAAACCCCAGCTTTCGGATGTAAATGACCACCGTGAGAATGTGCCAGTCATACCTGGGCCACTTGGAAACCGTTCTCAGCTCTGTGGCACGTTGAGGCACGGAGTGGAGGCACCCGAGGAAGGAAGCAGCAAATCTTGGGACTCAAGAAGACGCCTGTCTTCTCATTCCCGGAGGATGGGACAGGGTGGGCAGAGTTAGAGGGTGGTGAGGTTCAAGGATTATATAAATACAAACTCTTCCCACCCCTGCATAAAGGAAAGACAAAAGAGCCAGAGGAATGTTTAAAAGGCCACTTAGAATGTTGAGCAGGGCAGAAAGGTTTTGCTGTCTGGTTCCTGAAAAGGAAGGATTGGTCTATATCTGGACAATCAAATGTAGTGTTGAAATGGGTTGTTTCTCCCTTGGCAACCCAGCGGCCATATCCTGCTCTCCAGAAGATGTCCACTCCGAACTATGTGTCTAGAAAAACGGTCTGATTAAATAAAGTTACTGAGGGTGTGATGACTCACAGTATACCCACCACGACCTGGATGCCTGTTATCTTCAATGAACCTTGATAATTGGAATTTCAGGTAAGATTGGGAAGATGGCATAAGTATCCTACTGCATAGGGAAGGGGGTCATACCCCAGCGAGGCCTGGCAAAGCCCGTTTCTGAGCCGTCTTTCTTGCATGGGAGGATCCATGAAAAACCCCTTGTGAGGAAGCTGGAACCTTATCAAACTGGGTTTCCTGGGTCATGGGTAGGTGGTCTCAGATCAGTACCCTTGGTCCCAGCCATCCCCCAAGTGGTCTTTCTTCCTTAGCTTCCGCAGCTGTTCTAGTCCTTGCTCTAAACCGTGACTCAGAGATGACCCCAGTTCCTTCTCTGCTTCCCGGGTCTTGTCCCAGTGTCAGCCTGGTTGGGGAAATAACTCTAGCCCAGCCTAGGACCAGGGAACTTGATGCTCAGGTTCTGGTGTGAGCTGAGAAGAACCCCCAGTCACCACCTCACACCCTCCCAAGTCACTGGCTCTTTTGTCAGCTTCTAGAAACAAAACGCCTGTAGAGAATTTTGTTTCTTTCTTGCAGGATGCACAAAGTTTTTATTTCAACCAACTCACTGACACATGGGGAACACCATCAAAATGTCTCTTTTGTGCTGTCAGTGGATAGCAAGCAAAGAATGATTTAAAATAGTTGACATTTGCTCTGACCCCAAAGCCACTCAAAGGGAATACACTTTATTTCATGTCTCATTTTGTTTGATTTAATCAAAATTTTTATCATATAATATCTGATAAAAATAAATAAATGTTCTATGTGTAAGTGATGAGGCATATTAATAAACCCATCTCACAATTTAAGAATTAGAACAGCTGAAGATACAGGTACCTATGTGCCCCCCCAACAGCCCATCTTCCTGATTTCTTGATATCATTTTCCATAGAATTTATTATGAAAATTTTCAAATATACAGGAAGGCTGGAAGAATTTAATTGTGAACATTTCCATTACATTTCAAGTAAAAATTCCTTCTGAATGTTGAAGATGGAATTTCAGCAACATAGTACTCTGTCAATGCTGGTTGATTCTTGTTCGAGTGGGTAGTTAGGAGAACCCTTCACCATGCAGATTGGGAATCCTCCGATGAAAGGCTCTTTACAAGCACAACAAATTACTGCCAAAATGCAACTGATTTGAAGGTAGGCAGAGTAAATCTACTAATATTTGCTCTATCTTCTCTGTGCACATAAGATGAAATATTTTGGGAAGAGCATGAAGCTTTTTATGGAACAAAGAAGTCACGGAAGCACCGGGATGGCATTTTACTCGCTTCCTCTCAATAGACTGCTCACTTTGATAAATGCAGACCTTTCCTGGGTGAATGTTTTTAATATTTCAGTCACTTTTTCCTTCTCACAGGCATACCCTATTTTAACAGTCTCTTGGTTCTGCTACCTTTTCGATAGCTAATTATGTCTCAAGTTTTTTTTTTTTTCCTCCTGGCCCACCAGACCACATTTCCTCTTAATGTTCACAGTGGCTAATGGCCTGTTCACATTTGAGTAACCTTTTAGATAATTCTTCTCAGAGAGCCTCATGGTATTTTCTTAGCATGATGTTTACCTATTTTGTAAGTACTCCTTGAGGAGGAGAAATAGATTACCTGGTGGAGTTGGTATTTGCAGATCAAGAGTGGCGAATATGAGCAATTACTGAAAAAGGATGGTGGACCTTTTGTACCCCTGGATTCGATTCTGGAGTCCATTACTGTGTGCAGAGTGCTTTATGGGGGGACTGTAAAAGATGCCCCCAGTGTCTCTTTTTCCATGCCATATTTTTTCAGAAAGAGAGAGACAGGTTACACCCAGAACTATACAGTGGAGCTGTAGGGAGAGGCTGTGAAACAGTCCTAATTTTGTATTTGGGGGCCATTTTTCAAGATGTGTCTGTGATGCTCCAGAACAGGGGTTCTTCCCTTGGGGTCTGAGGACCCCTAGGTCACAGTTTCTGGAATTTGTATAGCGGCTACCTGTGTTAGGATCCCCTGGCAATGTCTGTTAAGAGGCAGGTTCCTGGGCCTCATCCCTAGATCTCCTAGATTACTCTTTCAGGGGCTAGAGTTTGGGAATTTGCATTGGAAACAAGCTCTCTGGCTGTTTTTTATAGTACATTAAAGTATGAGAACCACTTCTCTAGAGTTTCAGGGTTTGAAATTTCCTGAGATTGTATCCAAATGTTTTTGTGATTTGCATATGAGCATTTTTCCAGGACAGTCAAAATATTTGGAACTACTACTCTAGAGAATAGAATCCGTGGGCCCTGAAGGAATTAATCCTACTGTCTTACAATTTGGGATTGAGTAACTCAGCTTCTGTGGGAAATGGCACCCAGAGAGGCTTGATGGCCAGGAGAACATGTCTGAACCAAGCCCCAGCACGCTCCCCCCGCATCAGTGACAAGAACCTCAACAATTATTCTTCCAGTACTCAATTCTGATCATGTTACCTCTCAATCCAAAATTTCGTATGCTCCCCACTACTTAATGACTTTATAGCCTGATATAAGAAGCCGTCTGGGTTGGGTTGGTCCCTACCCGAGTTTTCATTATATTCCCTCCTTCATCCTCCCTGTGTAGTCTTCCAGCCAAGATGAGCCACTCCCATGCTATCCCTCCTATAGTGTGGTTAGAAGAGGGCTGCAGGGGAAGAATGAAACTGGACCATTTCCTTACACCACACACAAAAATAGACTCCAAATGGTTGAAAGACCTAAACGTGAGACAGGAGTCCATCCAAATCCTAAAGGAAAACACAGGCAGCAACCTCTTCGACCTCAGCCGCAGCAACTTCTTCCTAAAAACATCGCCAAAGGCACGGGAAGTAAGGGCAAAAATTAACTCTTGGGATTTCATCAAGATAAAAAGCTTTTGCACAGCAAAAGAAACAGTCCACAAAACCAAAAGACAACCGACAGAATGGGAGAAAATATTTGCAAACGACATATCAGATAAAGGGCTAGTATCCAAAAATCTATAAAGAACTTATCAAACTCAACACCCAAAGAACAAATAATCCAATCAAGAAATGGGCAGAAGACATGAACAGACATTTTTCCAGAGAAGACATCCAAATGGCCAACAGGCACATGAAAAAGTGCTCTACATCGCTCGACATCAGGGAAATCCAAATCAAAACCTCAATGAGATACCACCTCACACCCGTCAGAATGGCTAAAATTAACAAGTCAGGGAACGACAGATGTTGGCGGGGATGTGGAGAAAGGGGAACCCTCCTACACTGTTGGTGGGAATGCAAGCTGGTGCGACCACTCTGGAAAACAGTATGGAGGTTCCTCAAACAGTTGAAATTAGAGCTACCATTCGATCCAGCAATTGCACTACTGGGTATTTACCCCAAAGATACAAATGTAGGGACCTGAAGGGGTACATGCACCCCAATGTTTATAGCAGCAATGTCCACAATAGCCAAACTGTGGAAAGAGCCAAGATGTCCATCGACAGATGAATGGATAAAGAAGATGTGGTATATATACACAATGGAATATTATGCAGCCATCAAAAGGAATGAGATCTTGCCATTTGCTATGACGTGGATGGAACTGGAGGGTGTTATGCTGAGTGAAATAAGTCAATCAGAGAAAGACATGTATCATATGACCTCACTGAATTGAGGAATTCTTAATCTCAGGAACAAACTGAGTGTTGCTGGAGTGATCGGGGGTGGGAGGGATGGGGTGGCTGGTTGATAGACATTGGGGAGGGTATGTGCTACGGTGAGCGCTGTGAATTGTGCAAGACTGTTGAATCACAGATCTGTACTTCTGAAACAAATAACGCAACATATTTTAAGAAAAAAGAAAAAGAAGAAGATAGCAGGAGAGGAAGAATGAAGGGGAGTAAGTCAGAGGGGGAGACGAACCAGGAGAGATGATGGACTCTGAAAAACAAACTGAGGGTTCTGGAGGGGAGGAGGGTAGGGGGATGGGTTAGCCTGGTGATGGGTATTAAGGAGGGCACATTCTGCATGGAGCACTGGGTGTTATGAACAAACAATGAATCATGGAACAGTACACCAAAACAAATTATGTAATATATGGTGATTAACATAACAATAAAAAATTTAAAAAAAAAAGGGCTGCAGGGTATGCCCACAATAGCCAAACTATGGAAAGAGCCCAGATGTCCATCAGCAGATGAATGGATAAAGAAGATGTGATATATATATATACACACACACACACACACAAGGGAATATTACTCAACCATCAGAAAGGATGAAATCTTGCCATTTGCAACGACGTGGATGGAACTGGAGGGTATTATGCTGAGCGAAATACGTCAGTCAGAGAAAGGCAAATACCATGTAATTTCACTCATATGTGGAATTTAAGGAACAAAACAGATGAACATAGGGGAAGGGAAGGAATAATAAGATAAAAAAGAGGGAGGCAAACTATAAGAGATTCTTAACTATAGAAAACAAATTGAGCGTTACTGGAGGGGAGGGGGTGAAGGGTGGAGTAACTGGGCGATGGGCCTTAAGGAGGGCACTGGATATAATGAGCACTGGGTGTTATATGCAGCACTGAATCACTGAACCCTACCTCTGAAACTAACTAACATACACTATATGTTGCCTAAATTGAATTTAAATAAAAAAATTTTTTAGAAAGGCTGCAGAATCAAACCTGAGCTCCAGTCCTGGCACTGCCCCTTGTCAGCTATGTGACTCTAGACAAGTGACTTAACCACCTTGAGCCTCAATTTCATCCCTAATGACATAAGAATAATTGCACCTCCCTTAGCAAAACCTTGGGAGAATTAAACAAGTCATGGAGCTCTGCACAGTATCTGGAACACAGAGAAGAGCCTAATTGCTGGCACCTTTCCTCCTATCCCTCTGTCTTTCCCCTTCACTGCGAGTCCCACACCCATCATCTCCTGGAAGTCTCCTTGGGTCTCCCATCACTCCCCCTGCAGGAGGCTCTCCTCCCTCTTCTGAATATGGGTGACATTTTATTTTTATCTTTCTTTGGCATTTACCACCCCCTGCTTTGTGTGACTTTTGTGTACCAGTCTTACCTACCCTGCCCCTGTGGACAGATTCTTCTCTGCTTGTCCTCACAGACCCCAACAAAATCCTTCTTGCACATAAAAGGTGCTCAACTAAAAGTTGGTTTTAATGCTATTCATAATAGAGAGGAATTTAGTATGTTTTTCTTGTTACCCAGAAATTTACTGGGTTAAAAAAAGGCACCCTGTGACATGGAGGAAATGATCAAATATCAAATGATTCCACAACTTGGCTTCCAGACAGCTGTCTACCAAGTGTCTGCTCTCTATAATAGCTTGCAGTTATTGAGCTATTTTATGTTTATCATGCACTAGTCACTGTGAAGCTCTATCCTGATCTAACCCTTGCAATGGTCTTTTGACTTGGGTTCTCTAATACCCACAATTTAAAGGTGAGATCTTTGGGCTTAAAGAGGTAAAGAAAATATGCCCAAAGTCCCACAGTTAGAGGATGTACAGCCAAGGGGAGCTCATGCCTGCAGGACTGTGCTATATCGTGCCCCTTGGCCTGCCCTGGCCCACTCTGATTTTTAAATCTTATAAAGATCCTTTTATTGTCCATTCTTTAAATTAGAGAGGGCTTGGTGACATGGGCAAGCTCAATTGCAAAAATGGCATTTTCAGAGGTCTTCCTGAAAATATCTTCCTTGCAGAGGCTAATACTTCCATAAGGTATTTAAATCATTTAAAGAATATTTAAATAAAACCCTGAACATACTATCGTCTAGAGGACAAGGCCATGGGGAATATCACCTGCTTTCTTGGAAGTGCCAGGCCCTTCACAAATATCACCAAGAAAGGAGAAAGCATTTTCTCCAGAATAATTCATCCTCTTTTCTTCTGCGGTGAGAAACCATCAGAGTTGTTGACACTCAAAAGAGAATCTTGCTTTCCACAGGAAATAATAAATGGAAAACAGCCATCCTAGGATGCTGGAGAGAGTGGCTGACAGCTCTACCCAAGGGCTCCAGTTTGAATCAAGCTGTGTTATTTGTGCAACATCAAAGATGAAGCTGAAATCTACTGCACAGAGCAAAGGAGATTGTAGTATAATGTTCCTAGTCCCAAGTCTGAGAATTCCAAGGACAATATTAACGCCGACCTTAGCTTGAATTGTGCTGAACTTCAGTAGAGGTTCCTTGTGTTTAAGAGCCTAGATGTGGTATTAAAATTGAACAGTCTTTATATTTTATTGGCACCTAAATCCCTTAAGGTGATTATGGTCACCCATTAAAATGAAGTACAGTGGGGTGAGTTTTACTTATGCCTTTATTTATTTAGCCTGAGAGATCAAATATATCCAAAAGCAAAGATTACATATTCCACTTTTTTTTTTTTTTTTTAGGGAGAGAGAGAGAGAGTGCTGTGGGTGTGGAGAGGCATAGGGAGAGAGAGAGAGACAGAATCCCAAGCAGGCCCCACACCCAGCACAGATCCAGACATAGGGCTCAGTCCCACGACCCTGAGATCGTGATCTTAGCCAAAATCAAGAGTCAGACACAACTGACTGAGCCACCCAGCCGCCTCAACACTTCCAGTTTTGAGAACAGTTGAATACAAAGAAATGTGTTCTTAATCTATTTAGTATTGCATATTGTCTGCATTAGATACTGCAGTGCAGACTATGACTGCCACACTAATATCTAGGGAAAGTTAGATGACAAGTGTTCCTAATCAGGAGCCCATGCCTCAGGAGTTGTGTCCCTAGAACCTACCAAAAGTTCACTACCCAGAGCATGGTTGAGCTTTATCAACATTCAAATTAGTCCTAAAGTGTTCATTAATTAGCTCAAAGGATATTAGAAGTAATTTTTCATTGGTGAAACTTGTCCTGGGAGGTTATGCAGGCATCTTTGCGTTTGTCTGCAGGAGGTAAAATAATCAGAAAAAGTTGAGGACCCTAGCCTTATGGCACAGGTTGAAAGACTGTCTTTGATCCTGCTGATAAAGAGTGTTTGCTCAGGACAGAAATGGAACTTTACTATCCCTGCACTGTGGCTCCTGAGACAATGTCCTCTAGTCCCCATGCCATCTAATGGTTAGAGGCTATCCAAAGAACCCAACAACTTTGACTATCCAAACTGACTTGGGCTCATTTGTGTGGAGTATATTCTTCTTTCAGTATATTTTCAGTGATTTAAGTGCAAATTTGGCTGTAACTTCCAAGGGCACCTCTCCAAGCATCCCTGCAGAACACACGTAAAACCCTTACCAATTGTATATGATTATAAAGTGAGCGCAACTCTCACTTCATCTTTGTTTTAATGCAGACATTTGCTGAATATTTATTGAGCATCTACTAGGCTCAGTGCCCTGAAAGGGTAGGTGCTGGTCTGTGGCAGCGAAGGGTATAAAATAAGGTCTTTGTGTTCAGGTGCTCACTTGTCATTTGCGTTTGCCTTCATGACTTAGATTATAAAAGATATCACAGAAATATTAATCAAAACCTTTCCCCTGTGAAAACTCTTCCAGCTCTTGCTACCTGCCCCTCCATCCTGTAGATCTGGTAGGTGGCATCAGGCTAGGGAATAGATACCTGGTTCTCCTGCCCTGCTTTGAATGCTTCTTCTCCTGCCCTCAAGAAAGATACCCAAATATCCCTGCCCCTCAGCACAGTCCATGCCATACACAATATTGGCTTATTTTAAGAAAAATAATTCACCTGTTATAGTCAGCCTGAGTTAGTGTCAGTGGTATACTGGCAAATGTTTAAAAACTGGCTATTTTAAGAAAATGAAGTCTATATACATACATGCAGGTTTATTAAAAATTTTGCTGACATAAAGGATATGTAGCACACAGTTTACAAATAATAATAAAATATACAATCGTTTTTGTTATAAATTCCATAAAGTCGATTGATTTCCATAGAATATTTATGTTAATTTCTGCTTTTTTGTATTTTGCATCCTATAGCTGCAACAGACAGATGAGTGCAATTCAAATTGCATGTTGTTTGGTATTTTCATTTACCTTAACTACTAAGGTAAAAGTGAACCAGTGGAGGGGCACCTGGGTGACTCAGTTGGTTAAGCATCAGACTCTTGATGTTGGCTCAGATCATGATCTCAGGTTGTGAGATAGAGCCCCGTGTCAGGCTCTGCTCTGGATGTGGAACCTGCTTAAGATTCTCTCTCTTCCTCTCTCCGCCCCCTCCCACCACCTCTCTCCCTCTCTCTCTCTCTTTGTCTCTTTTTCTGGAAAAAAAAAAAAAAAGCAAACCAGTAAAGGCACATGTTAGAACTTCGCTCATTCTTCCATGATGAATTGGATGAAATGTTTTGAATACTGGAAGAATGTTTTCTCAAAGTTTTGTGCTAGTCCACACGTAACAGCTACAGAAATGACAGAATAATGCAAAATAATCTGCATTATTAACTTTCCCTATCACCTCCTAAAGAATAGACAATTTTTTAAAAAAGTAAATCCAGTCTTGATTTCTAGCCTTTTCCAATTCCCAGGGTGTAATTACTCCCACCATGGATGATTTCCAGCTACCAGTGTGATTCCCACTGAACGAAAAGTTGGGAAGAGATGCACAGGGCAGTATTTCCATCATATAGATTCAGTACACAGAAGTTACCTCAAAAGCACAAATAATAGTATAATGTAGTAAAATAATTAAGATGTGATGGGCCTTCAGTATTTATTGCCTTATTCTTTAATGTAATTGATTTAATTTTTATATCATTTAATTTTTCATAAGGATTTCATGGTTTTAGTTAACAACTGGCATGCCTAATTTGAAAGAATAGCAGTCTTCTCCCACAAGCCAGTATGAGCATATGCGTTAGGTCATGGATTTAAGGTTTAAGGCCTAGGTAGGTCCTAGATAAGGGACAGTTGCTGGGGCTTCCCTGCTCAAAGATCTAGAGTGAGATAGTCCTGAGAGTTCCTCTGGGAGTTTTATACTTTGAGATCCCTTCTATCTCGAATGAGAGAGCTCCAATAGAACACATCCTATTCGACTCCTTTTTAACCCCTACAAAGGATATATTTGCTTATTTTATAAAAGTAACTCTAGCAATTTGTGTTCATTATCTATTTCTGCTTTACAAGTGATCTAAAACTTAGTAGCTTAAAATAACACATACTTATCTTTTTCACACAGTGTCTGAGAGTCTGGTGTCTGAGAGCGGCTTAGATGGGAGGTTCTGGCTCAGTCTCTCACGAGGCCACATGTCAACCAAGATTAGAGTATCTGAGGGCCTGACTGGTCTCGGAAGATCTGCTTCTAAGATGACTCATCACGTGGCTGTTCCCTTCCTTACGCAGACCTCTCCATAGGGTTGCTTGAGTGTCCTCACAACATGGTGGCTGCTTCTGCCAGAGCCAGAGATCCAAGATGAAGCAGGCAGGAGACCACGAAGGCTATCATGACCTCCTCTCAGAAATCACACACTATCACTTCAACTTTATTCTGTTCTTCAGAAGTGAGTCACTATGTTCAGTCCACTCAAAGAGGAGAATTAGGCTCCACCTTTTAACAGTAGCGTCAAAGAATTTGTGGGCATATTTTGAACCACACACATATCATAGTTTTATATTACTTCAGTTCATTTTGTTATTCCAATTTATGCTTTCAAATTTTAGGATTTTTATTTTCTTTTTAATAGTTCATTACATTATCTTTATTTTGTTTTTATAGACGCTATTACATCTTATTCATTCTAAAGTCTTGTTATGTGACTTTTATCACTAATATTCTTAATTAATGTTTTTTGTCTGAAACATTTGATTTTATGTGATTGAATTTGGGGTTTTCATTTGTATTATCACTTGATTTTTTTATTTTAACCATGGTGATCTTTCAGTAATTGGATTGATTTCTAGCTCCTTACACTTTCCTTGCTTATCCTCTTAATCTATCTTCTTGATTTGAAGCTTTTTACAACTTTATGTATCAGTTGTTGCAAACTGACCTAATTTTAAACAGGTTCTTTGGATAAAATTGTTAAGTCTTTCGGTAATTATGGGTAACCTCTGCCATTTAGAGGTGAATGGGAGCTACCTATCTCCACAGCCACACTGTAGAGTGGTATGCTACCACAGAAACAAGTCTCAGACATATGCATGTCCTATCTGTAAACTCAGTGAAGACTCCACCCACAAACTTTGCAGCGTTCTCCCACACACCTTGCAGGAAAGACTAATTTTGGTGCGAACATAGCGAACATCCTGATGCAGCAAAACTTGTAGCAGGTTCAGGTGAGAGAATGTTCTGTGGGCACAGGACTAAGAGGAGTTATAGATGAAGGATATCTCTGCAAAGGGGTTTGTTTTCCTGGCTCCTTGGATTCTTCATCCCCATTCATACCAGGTTTAAGTTGCCTGAACAATACTTCTGATCAATGAAAAATTATCTCCAAATCCCGTAGACCAATTAATGATCTTCCAGAAGCAGGTTTAGGTTGGGATTTTTGAAGGACAGTCATACTCTGGGCTGAGAACACCACTACAGCCCTTCCAATGCTAGGTAACTGCTCCTGTTGATCGGGGAGCAGGGACTTTGAGTCAGGGAGCTTCAGGTGTTAATTAACTACCCTTGGGTTACAGATTAACTCAAGCACTCTGCCTATGTACTGAGGTATGTCAAAGTTAATCCCTGAAACACAACATTTAATTTCTTAAATTTTATTTTACCTTATATATGAATCATTCCTTTTATTCTCTTTATTGGGTTCTTCCTACCTTTAACTTTTTAGTCTCTTTTATATTTTTTTAAAGATTTTATTTATTTATTCATGAGAGACAGAGAGAGAGAGAGAAGCAGAGGGAGAAGCTCCCCGCTGAGCAGGGAGCCTGCTGCGGGACTCAATCCCAGGACCCTGGGATCATGACCTGAGCCGAAGGCAGACGCTTAACCATCTGAGCCACCCAGGCGCCCTCTTTTATATTTTTTAATGATTTATTTATTTAGGAGAGAGAGAGAGTGTGTGCTTGAGAGTGGGGGAGGGGAAGAGGGAGAGAATCTCAAGCAGACTCCCCACTGAGTGTGGAACCCAGACACAGGGCTCGATGCCACGACCCATGAGATCATGACCTGAGCTGAAACCAAGAGTCAGACACTCAAAACCACCTGAACCACCCAGATGCCCCTTTAGTCTCTTATATTTTGTTTTCCACCTTTTTTATCTTCACATTTATTTAATATAGATTTATTATCTACATTCTATTTTATTTTCCTTTAAGGTTGTTTCATAATCACAGGCAGTAAGCATGGAGAACATTGTCCACCATTATAAACAGTAGAAATTGAAAGATACTTTCTCTCTGCAGCTGCATCTCTTTAATAAATTTAGTATTTCCTTAAACAGAGGTTCTCCAGCCCCAACTTCATCTTATTTAATGGACACCTATAGATTAAAAATAAAGAGTCTCATTCTGGAAGATGGCAGGAAGGGAAGAATGAAGGGGGCGGAAATCGGAGGGGGAGACGAACCATGAGAGACTATGAACTCTGAGAAACAAACTGAGGGTTCTAGAGGGAGGTTGGTGGGAGGATGGGTTAGCCTGGTGATGGGTATTAAAGAGGGCACGTACTGCATGGAGCACTGGGTGTTATATGCAAACAATGAATCATGGAACACTACATCAAAAACTAATGATGTAATGTATGGTGATTAACGTAACATAATAATAAAAAAAAAAGAGTCTCATTCTGGAAAACACTCATTTGAATCATTGAAGTTGTATTGTTTGTCATCAAGTTTCATTCACACCTTTTGTAATCTAAATTCTGTAATGTAGCTGTGTTAGTTAAGGTTCTTCAGAGAAACAGAACCAATAGGATATATACAGATATACAAGAGGAGATTTATTATAGGAATTGGTTCATATGGTTACGGAGGCTGAGAAGTTCCAAATCTGCCATCTGCAACCTAGAAACACAGGAAAGTCAGTGGTGTAAGGGAGAGTAAGAGTACTCTCAGTCAGAATGGGTTATGTTCTGCTGCAGTAAACCTCAGAATCTCAGGGACTTAAATGTCAGCAGTGCTTCCTATCTGGCTGAGTCTCTTTGATGTTGTTGGTCTTTGGACCAAAGGAAAAGAGTATGCTCTGGGAGGGCCTCACTAAAAATTAGATGCTCTGGCTGGAATGACATGTGCTACTCTGGTTCACAACTCAGTGACCTACTGAGCCTCCTGCCTCCATGCCACAGTGGGCCAGAAAGGGCAACCCTGCAGGTGCCTGGAAGCTGGAGAACTGGAATTTGGCAAGTGCACAGTGCCTGCCTCAATTGCCTTCCCACGGTGTGGTTGTTAAGGTTAAAAACCATTCACCAAATTTCATCAGTGAGTAGTAATGACTACATCGGTCCTGGTGCTTTCAAACAGCTACATTTAAATTGCTCACTGGATTAATAGATGTCATCTTTCCTCTGTCACGCAACCTCAGTGATACACATCCTTAGTGATGCCCAGTGTGGCGAGCACCCCACTAACCACACTCACTCTCTCCCAATCTCACTCGTGGCATTGAATACTTCTAAAGAGTCAGCTGCGCTTCTCTCATACTTGTTTATACTAGTTACACTTACTTTTATAATTATATAATTCAGTTAAATCAGACCTAATATTATAAAATATCGGACAAAAAGAAAGAGGGCATCTTCTTTTAAAAATTGCTGCTGAAATAGGTATAAGTTAGATCAGTGCTACTCAAATTTTGGGTGTGTGGAGACCATCTTTCTTTTCTCTCTCTCTCTTTTTTTTTTTTTTTGGTGAACATATAGTGTATTATTAGTTTCAGGGGTAGAATTTAGTGATTCATCAGTTGCATACAACATCCAGTGCTCATTACATCACATGGCCTCCTTTATGCCTGTCACCCAGTTACCCCATCCCCCACCCACCTCCCTTCCAGCAACCCTCAGTTTGTTCCCTGTAGTTAAGAGTCTCTTATGGTTTGCCTCCCTCTCTGTTTCATTTTATTTTATTTTTCTTTCCCTTACCCTATGTTCATCTGTTTTGTTCCTTAAATTCCACATATGAGTGAAATCATATGGTATTTTTCTTTCTCTGACCTACTTATTTCACGTAGTGCTACTCACATTTTAATGCTCATACAAACCACCCAGAGATGGCTTTCTGTGGATCTGGGTGGGAACTGAGATCTTCTATTTTTACTAGCTCCCAGGTAATGCTGATGCTGCTGGTCCACAGATCACACTGGTAATAGCAAAATATGAGACAGTTACAAAAGGTTTCTGGAACATCATTAATGTCTAGAAGGACATCCTTCAGGTTGCTTTGCCTGTGCTACTTGTTCTCTAAAGTCTTGCTGCACTTTGCAGAAGCTTCTTCTGGAGTGCATGGATGTTGTGTTAGAGAGCTGACTATGTGGTCAGGAGCATGTGACTTCCACTTTGGAGAAGCATAGTCAAAGGAAGGACATTTATCCTATTATAAAAAACAGATGTTTGTGGTTAGAAGTAAAATTTTCAGGTATTTTTATTTATTGTTTTTAAGTAATTCTCTACTCAAAATACTTTTCGCATTAGTAGACCTGGAATGCATGATTACCAGTGGAAGTTACTAAGACTCTTCCAGCAATTAAACAGCCTTTAAGTAGATACATCTCACAAGGTCTCAGTCAAGGCAAACTCACGGCTCAATTCCAGGGATGCCTTTTACATAGAATATGATAGCAGACCTGCAGTATCTCTTGGACCTTAGAGCTTTTTGTGTATTTTATTTTCTAATACAGGGAAGATTATTAGCTGTGGTAGATATTCAACACTTTGGAGTTAATCTGGGGAGAGAGGAAGACATGCTGAGTGGATTCAAAGCAAAATAAATGCTCTTTGCTCCGACATCACCTTCGCACATGGTCATGGCTGAGGAAATGTATTTTACAGTCACAGTTGGAAAGTGGAGGAAGAATGCATTTATTCATTGTACTACTAAATCCTGATAAGCCTGAGGGATTTTCAAAAGAATAATGAGAGTGGAACACATTGATATGGGGAAGCCATGGATCGAGAATGATTTCTCATAACGTATTCAGTTGATTAGTGATGTATTTACAACAAGAATAATTTCAGTCCTCATCTAGACTCTGTTCAAGAATCACAGAGCTTCCTGCCATAGTGTAAATCAAGAGATGGCCCTTCTGCCAGCCACCCCAAGTGGGGCAGTCTCATGGTTTACAAACAAACCCGCCTGTAGGCACATCCTCCTCCCATGATGCTCTACCCTCCGTGTTCCAAACTCCTACCTTGTTCAATTCCACTACATTTGTAAAAGATCTAGGCCCAGTCTTAGTTTCTGGCTGCTAAAAGGTTCATTGTGTGAGTTCATATCAAATCCCGAACTTGAGTCTATCTGAGGCATCATTCCTGAGACTGGAGTAGAGGAAAGCCTGTCCCTTCCACTGGTGTTTAGGGAAGGACTTCAAGCAAGAACCTACCAGGCAAGGTATTCCTGATGTCCCAATACAGGAAGGCTCTGGACCAAATTAAGATGCTTGAATCCCACAGTTTATTAAATCAATTTGAAATAAAAACAAGGGGAGGCAAGGGATAGATTAATATAGTTGGGGTAAGGTATCAGAAGGGAGGGCTAGTCTGAATCCTGGGCGAGTAAAGTTGATGTGTTCTGTCCTGCTGCTGCAGCAGCCTTCCCCAGTGGTGGCCAGGGTTGGGTTTTAGCAGGGGGACCCACAGGCTGAAGGTGCCTGGGGCCATTGATGCATCCTCGCTCTATCTGAGAAACGTGGTAAACCCATAGCTGTAGCTTGCCAATTAGCTGCTAAATAGCCATGGTTTCTAATTGCACTTTTTGGGCAGAGCACATGTGGACCCAGAATGGGGACACAGGGTGTGTCACCAATGGATGGTCGATGTCAGGGGTCACCCAGCTGTTAGCTGATGACTTGGTCTGTCCATCCTTTCCTAGCTTTGAGTAAACTTTACATTTGTGCCATCATATATTCTGCTTTCTATTTTTAACATTATAGGTTTTTAACTTACTGTCAACATTTGCACACACTGTGAATTCTGCCCATGCCTCACAAGCCACTTGTTTAATCATTATTTGTACTTAACGCATACTGAGTTCCTCCTGTGGCTCACAAGCCACTTGCTAATTCACTGATTATGCTTTACATTTCTTATGCATTTCATCCATTTTATTTGCTCTTCTTGTCTTCCTTAGCAGAATTGAGTAATGTCAAATGATACAGCAAGTTCATGTAATCCAATAGAATAGGACTGATGGAAAAACATGATGTGAAAAGACTTTTTTTGTGTGTGAAAAGACATTTTTGATGCTTAGCCAGTAATTGCTACTGCTTCAACAAATGGTACATTATTGAAGATTCTTTTTTTAAAGAAATTCTTTAATTATTGTAACTGTTAGTTGTACATGCTCATTTGAGGAAATTGGAAAATACAGAAAAGTATAAAGAAGAAAAAATTATCCTTGGGGCCACCAATTTGTGACAATTAATGTCAACATTTTGGTGTACTTTATTTTTATAATCTTATTTTAGTAGACATCTTCTTCAACTGTTAAGACTGTACATATATTTCTATATCTTGATATTTTCCTTAGATATGATAACCTATGCCTCTTCCTAGCTATGCAGAGTATCATGTCATCTGCAAATAGTGGAAGTTTAACTTCTCCCTTGCTGATTTATTTCTTTTTGTTGTTTGATTGCTGTAGCTAGGACTTCCAGTACTATGTTAAATAACAGTGGAGAAAGCAGACATCCCTGTCTTATTCCTGCACATGGAAGAAAAGCTCTCAGTTTTTTCCTACTAAAGATGATGTTAGCTGTAGGTTTTTCATAGATGGCCTTAACTATGTTGAGGTATGTTCCCTCTAATCCTACTTTGTTGAGGGTATTTATCATGAATGGATGTTGTACTTTGTCAAATGCCTTTTCTGCATCTATTAAAATGATCATATGGCTCTTATTCTGAAAGTTGTACTTCTTAAATCCCAAGGTTGAGGCCTACTTGAGAAGCGGGCTCAGGAGACTGACTAAAGTCTGGTTAGGGAGAGACTCTTTGTCAGGACAGAGCCGATTAAAATGAGGCTTATTATTGCACTGCCAGGAAAGGTGTACAAGTTGCACACTGTACAACTCTAGGAGTGCCATTTACTTCATAAGCTATGTGAATGACTACCAACACCTGAGTTGTGTGGTGGATAGCCTGCAGAGCCATGGGCAGCAGTCCTGCGGACACAGCTGCCTCAGCTGGTAGAAGAATTTCCAGTTGGTTTCCTTAAGTCCCATCTTGGTCAGTGGGCGAGGTCCCTCCTGTCCTATCTCCAGCAGGGTGTCTGAGTCCCTGACTGTCATTTGAGATGATGGGACTCTTGGACTATTCGTGGTCCACAATGCTGAGTGGGTGGGTCCATGTACTGAGAACAACTTAGACCTTACTTCCTTCCGTCTTGTCCTTTGGTCTTCCACAGAGAAGATCTTTACTCACCTTCCCCATCCAGAACATTCTCTGCCCTCACTGCTGTTCTCTTTGGAGACTAAAATCTCTCTAAGCAGACATTGTCTGACACCTAAGGCTGTGGCTCTTTCCAGTCTCTCCCCTTTTGCAGGGAAGAGAGCAAATTAAGGAACACAGGAAACACATGGATTGATACATTTCGATAAGCCTCTGTCAGAAGCACTTATAAGGAAGCAATTTAAGGGTTCTGGGGGGGGGGAAAGTAAGGGAGCTCTGGGAGCAGATACCAGGGCACATCAGCCAGTCTGCAGCAGAGAAAAGGAGTCTTCCAGGAGGGACTTCCATAAAACAAAGGGAGACAGGCAGAAGAGAGCAAAATACAGTACAAAGGGAGGAGTTGGCTAAAAAGACCTACCTTGCTTTTTTTGTCCCCCCCCTTCTGCTTTCTATTGGATCACTTATGTTTTCTTTATAGCTTTCTCCATGACCTCCACAAAATGATGTGTTCTATTTGAGTTCTTTTAGTGGTTAATTTTCTTTCTAAGAGGCATAATTAACTTTACAAACACTAAAGCTCATTAATCTCTGCATTGTCCTTAACAAAACAGAGGCCTTAAAATGTGGGTTTTCCTCAGCTGCCTCCCATATTTGGTGCTGCTTTTACTTTCTTCTTTTTGTGAACTTCCGTCTGGTCGTTTATCATTATTTTTACAGTCAGCTCACATTTAGATTAACCAAAATGTTCGTCCATTGTTTTGCTTCATATGGTGTCTTAAATCCAACTTACTTCTAGATTTAATCTCCTGTGTGCTGAAATAATCTTTAAGCTATTTAGAGTGAGAAAATCTCTAGGTCTTTGTTCTATCTGAAAGCTAACTCTTACTCTTGAATTACAGGCTAAGTATATAATTCTAGCCTAAGGCTTCTATTTTCCCTTGGCACTTTGAATATATCATTACATTGTCTTCTGGGGTACTTTGTTGCTTTGGGAAAATGTGCTTTTGTCTAATTGCTATTACTTTTTAGATAATCTTTCCTTCCTTTTGGCAATTTTTAAAGTATTTTTATGTTCTGCAGATTCACTGTGCTGTATGTGTATAGATTTGCTGGTTCTCTTTGTGATCTGCTGTATGGCTTGTTTTAGGGATCCTGTCATTCTTCCCATCTGGAAACGTCTCCACCATTAGTCTTTCCCCCATTTCCTCTATTCTATGCTTTTATAGATATAGATATAGATAGATAGTGGATATTTTCATTCTCCCTCCATATTACTGAAGTCTTGTATCTTCCAGATCCTTGCTTTCAGGTGGTGCACTCTAGATGATTTTCTCATGTCTCTCTTCCCAAAGACTATTTCTCTGAGGTCTGTTCTTCAGCCAGCCTGTGGCTTTCACTATTTCAGCAGCTCAATATTTCATTTGTAAAATTTCTTTGCATCTTTTGTAAATCACCTTGTTCTTTTTCCCACAGGTTCCTGTCTTATGATTCATATTTCTTCCTTTATCTCTTTGAGCAATTTAAGGTGCCAGTCTTAATTTAAAGGCTATCTCAGATGGTTTTATTATTTTTGGTTTTCAGAGTTCAAAGTCTCCCATTTCTTACCTGCTGACTGTGTCTTATACAGGTGGTTTCCTCTCACTGAGTCCCATGGGCCTGGGCCATGACTGCCTCCCAGTGGAACAGTTCACATTTACCGCTCTGGGCCTCAGGCAATTCACGAGTTTAGGGCGATCTCATATGTCCCTTTTTGGCTGGAGGTGTCGTGTGTCTCTTTACTACCCATGTATGTGAATTCTGACTCCATTTCTGTTGGTGGGTTAGGTCTGGGGCATGATTTTCTCACTAATTCTTATCACTCTTGGCCTCCTGGGAGCCACCATATCACTGGGCTGGTGGGCAGTGTGTCTACTCCACTAAGCGACAAGTCAGCCCTCCAAGGCTTCTGGCTTCCCAGCAGGGGACCCAGAGTCTGCATTCATCAAAAGCCACACTCCCAGAGGTTAAGGCCCGTGTCTGGCTCTGAAATGCCAGTGCCTGCCTGTGGCTTCAGCTTTAGCCAAGCTCCTCCAGCTTCTAGTTATCTTTTCATTCCTGGCACCTCTTTTGGTATTGAACTTGGATATATACACAGAATAGTATCTCTTATTTAGCATTTTTATGTATTTGAAGCAGGTGGGGGTAGCATCAGCAGTGGGAGGCAGAAGGCCTTTCATGTCAACTTGGTTTGCCTTATTGCATGAGGCCACAAAATGTTGCAGGAAGCCAGCATAACATTGACGTTAAAGCTGCCGAGACCCCTTAATAGCCTTCCCCACAATGCTGTAGTGATGAGTGGTTTTGAGATGGCATTGGTCACACTGGCTCACAGAAGATCCATGCTTCCCTGTCACTACTGCTGACTCAGAAGCAGGTGATCCCTCACAGACAGGTGTCCTCATTCAGTGACCGGGGACCTGTGACATTCTCTAGATACAGGAAGCATCGCTCTGCTACCTGAGCAGCTCATTCTGGATTCTGGTTCTCTGTCTCTTCGGGCTGGTGATTATTTTCTTTCTTAGGGCTCATGCCTCCTCTGTAAATCCCTATCATACTTGGAAGGGAACTTCATCCCCTGTCTCCCGACTCTTAGAGATAGGAATTTGCAAGAAGGTGCCCTCCCAACCCTGTTTTTTTTTTTTTTTTTTTTTCCTCTGTGAGAAAAGTTTCAGTGGGAGAGTGAGTTTGTAGCCAGGATACAACTGGATAAGATTTGAGGGATACATGGAGAAGGGAAGCCAGGAACCTAAATGTCTTTCTACAAGGCTGCTGAGAAGGGGAGAAGATAAATAGGTTATTTGAGTGAGAGGAATGTGAGAGAGGAGTGAGCATATCTGAGCCCTGATGCGAAGGAGCGAGGACAGCGGGAGGTAACTAAGAGAACAAAGTCATGGAGGGACCAGGACAGTATTCTACTGTGGGGTGACCTGAGATGCACAGCCCCACAGTGTCTCCACTTAAGGTGATGCACTGGACTATGTCAGAGGGAGAACTTTAACTAAAGGAACAGTGCCACGGCTCTAACTTTGGGTTCTTCTCCAAAAGGGTGGGCAGAGTTGAGAGGGATTTGAAATCACTATCCTTGATTTTTGACTTTAGGGACTGGTATTTCCTGGCCTGGCTGGAGCCACCCTCCTGTAGAGTCTGATGTGGGGCCTTCGTCAACCAAAGGACCCCTGCAGCCTGTCATCCTGCCAGGATTGGGAGACCTTGGTAGTCAGCGAGTCTTTTAGTGGAGGAGTTTTGTAGAAATAGATGGGTCTGTTGTCACTGCCCAAAAATAACTTGTGGAAATGGGTCCTTGAATAGACCCATTGTGATGGGGTGTGTTCTAATCAGCTGCTCTAACAAAGTGCCTTAACTTAGGTGCCTGAAAATGCTATTTATTTATCACAGTTCTGGAGGCAGTAAAGTCCAAGATCAAGGTTCTGGCTGGTGAGAGCCCTCTTCCTGGTTCACAGACCACCTTCTTGCTGTTTCCTCGTGTGACTGAGAGCACAAGGACTCTGATTTCTGCCTCTTCTTGTAAGGACACTAACCCCATCGTGGAGGCTCCACCTTCATGAACCCATCTAAACCCGATCACCTCCCAAAGGCTGCATCTTCAAATACCACCACATTAAGGATTAAGGCTTCAGCATGGGAATTTTGGGGAGATACAAACATTCAGTCCATATCAGAGTGAGTATAAGGAAGCTTTCAAAGGTTGAAGCCTGGGATGGATGGCTTTGGTAGAAACTTGTAGAGAGGGACTCAGGCCATCTAGAAGACAGAATATGTGCATGCTTGGAAGAACCCGATAGAGGACTCAAGAAGGGTTAAGTAAAAAAAAAGTGTGTGTGTGTGTGTGTGTGTGTGTGTGTGTGTGTGTAAGAGAGAGTGAGAGAGAGATAGGGAAGCAGATAGGCTAAAAACCAGGATGAAAAAAATCTAAACTTTACAACTTGCTTTGGGCTTATTCAGGCAGTTCTCATGTTTAAATCCCTTCTGAAATGGCACCTTTCTCTTCTGTAAATGAATGAACTAATTCATTCAGTTTTTATTTGCAATACTATGTGCCACGCACCCCGGGAGGGAACAGAGATGCAGGGATAGGTCAACTGCCTCCATCCTCAGGGAACTCATAGTTTCATGGGACAGTGGTCCTCAAACTGGTGGTCATGATTCCCCGGAGCAAAAGATACTCAGTCATGGCTGTTTTACAGAATTCTGTTCTGAAACCCTCAGCTTCTTCCTATTTTTCTCTAAAATTAATTTGTTTGGATGAACCTGTGCTCACAATAACTTTTTGCAAAAGGGAGCATTCCCCTCACCTACCTCAAATCTTACCCTGATACATTACCCACAGACAAAACTTCAAGGGTATTAAAGAAAGAGAAAACCTTTTTGTAATTAATCAAGACATCCTAAACCTTTGGGCCTTCCTCATCTCTTCCTGTCTTCTACAGCTCTGTTAAGAGTGAAGCGTGGTGTTGGAAAGGGAATGGTTGCCCCTCATTTTGTTATGTTCTGATGTATGGTATGCAGAGAAATGACAGGTTTCATTTTAATGACTTGGCCTCTTCCATTCTCTGCCCATAGAAAGAAGTTCTTAAGGGAGATGCGCTGGAGAGCAAAGCAAGGAGAGCTTCCGTATGAAATAATTAATACTGAGAACAGGCCACCATATTTAAATGAGAGCGACTCTTTACACCCATTTTCAGTGCTCATCCTCCTGGCCATTGATTTCTGCAGATGCAATCAGGATGTTTCCTGGAACTACCAGCATTTGCAAGGCTATTAAATAAAATCACGAATGAAACTTTTACCCGACTTCTCTCAGATTAGCAGTATGTTATTAAGGGAGATGGTCAAAACCTAGTTTTTCAAATCATATCATAAAATCTTTCTTATAATCATTTGTCATGTTTAAAATGTTTGGTATTTCTTTCCTACTACTATTTATACAAAATAAAATTATAACTATATGTTAGCTACTAGACTGATTCTCTTTAGCAATATATTCTTTTCACTTTTTAAAGTAGATATAAAAATTTTGATAATTATGTCTAATAAAATTATTGGAGTTATTTCAGATTTTTATACATGAGACTCACTTAATTGTCCTTCAAAACCAAATCATGTACAAACAATTACAGAAGGAATGCCAAGGTATTGTCATACTCCACTCTTCTCAAATAATTGATAATTTTAGCTGCAAATCACATTGCACTAGAACAAATTAATTAATGAGAAGGATTTATTATCTTGTTCATATAACTTACTTTAAGAAGGGTAAATATATTAGATCATGTCATTTTAATCTTACTGGAATATTTTTTAGTAATCTAGCTTACAAATTATATCTTTTACTTTATATCTAGTCACATCTATAATGTTTTGAAATACACATTAACACATTGATTTGAATTTAAAAATAAAGTCAGACTTTCTCTGACAAAAAATCTGATTTGGCTATTTGATTTCACAAAGAAGGCTTTACCATTTATGTTAAATGGTAAATATTTCCATAGATAGAATAATTAAACATATAGCTCCAAGATTATGCCAAAAATATCCTTAACATAAAACCATGTTATGTATCATATGACCTCACTGATATGAGGAATTCTTAATCTCAGGAAACAAACTGAGTGTTGCTGGAGTGGTGGGGGGTGGGAGGGATGGGGTGGCTGGGTCATAGACATTGGGGAGGGTATGTGCTATGGTGAGCGCTGTGAATTGTGCAAGACTGTTGAATCATAGACCTGTACTTCTGAAACAAATAATGCAACATATGTTAAGAAAAAAGAAAAAGAAGAAGATAGCAGGAGAGGAAGAATGAAGGGGAGTAAGTCAGAGGGGGAGACGAACCATGAGAGACGATGGACTCTGAAAAACAAACTGAGGGTTCTAGAGGGGAGGGGGGTGGGGGGATGGGTCAGCCTGGTGATGGGTATTAAAGAGGGCACATTCTGCGTGGAGCACTGGGTGTTATGCACAAACAATGAATCATGGAACACTGCATCAAAAACTAATGATGTAATGTATGGTGATTAACATAACAATAAAAAAATTTAAAAACATGTTATTAAAAATGTTATATTGGTAAAAGTGTAATGAAATTAATAAGTGACTCTCCCAAATCTTCATGAATTAATCAGTATATTTCTAAGTGAAAGAGGAATATTGATCATCTAATAAATCTTGGTAACCTTTTTTTGCATACTTCCCAGAAAGTGAATGACCCTGATGACAAGTAACAAACTTTTATAAGTCAGGTGTTTTCCAGTTCTTTACTTTCACCAAACTGAAGCAGGACCTAATAGAATTGCTGGCTTATGATCATTAAAAATAATTTCACTGATGAATAACTATAGAATTTGGATTATAAAACTTAGAAATAGTTCAAAGACTTGCATTATAGTATTACTCTAATAAAATCTTTTCCACTCACATATACTTATTTACATTACCAAGATATGTTACTGCTTAATTCTATAATAACAATAACAACAAAAACAACAGGAATTACACTAACTTAGAAGCCCGAATCATTCTAGCAGTGTCATATTAATCATGGCTACATGAGCTACTTGAGGAGAAACAGCCCTTATTCATATATATCGATAGACGCACTTTTGATCATGTTTTATGTTAACATTTTTTAAAACCAAATTTGTAACAAATTTATTTGATCTGGATCAGTTGTATACTACTGATAATAATAACAACAATAATAGTTGATTACCCAACTGGAAGAAGTTGTTTAACACTTAGAGCTGGGGTCACTGGTATTTTTTAAATTACACTTAAATTTCTATATATACTTTGTCACAGAAAGGCATAATTAACAAAAGAGTTTACATCACAAATATATAACATTAGGATTAAATTATGTCAGGAATTGCAATGGCCATATGAGTGCAATAAGAATAACAAAAGGTGTAAGATTTCTGTATGTTTTAAACCTCAAAGGAGCATGTTAGAGTCTGTTGGATACATTTAAAATAGTCATGCAACCATTTAATTTTAAAAAGTCAATATATACAATATACCAGAGATAACATCCTTTGCCGTGACTGAAATTTTTGATGAAAATATTCTTCTTCAATTTTAAAATATACATGCAATTACATGGTTTTTCAAAAAACATGTTTAGTAGTTATGATAACAGAAATGTTTGAAGAGAACAAAAGAACTATAATAGAGCTCACATAGAAATAAAACAATTATCACATGGTTCCATTAATATAATAATAAGTCTGATAAGTATATGGCACATATCTCAGACAGATACACTGGTAATTGAGCTAGGACTAGAGAAGTTGGGAAGGAACCAACCTAAGCAGAAGTTGGGGCCCGGAGAGGAGGACTTCGGGGAACTGTAGATGCGCAGGTAGAAGCAAAATGTATTCAAACAGTATCCTATGCTTGGTCATTAAGGTAGTCATTTTTAATTACAACTATGCTGCAATGGACATCCTTGTGCATCTATAGGTTGATGTTCTGGTGTTGTATCCTCAGCATACCTTCCTAGAAATGTGGTTGCTGAGTAGAATAGCACTGGGGTACTGGAGTCTGCCCTCTCAGGGATAGGCATGCAAGAAACGATTGCTACTATTTCAGGAATTTTGTGAGCCTGCTGTTAAACCAGTGATAACTTGAAATTGACCAGGATGAGGGAATTCATACCACAGAAATCAGCAAATGCCCCCTGCTACTCCCAGAAATCCAGCTTACTAGCACACCCCTGGGGAAAAAGTGCCAAATTCCCATTCTTTCATGTAGTATTTTCCTTTCAACATATTTCTGGGTTCATTTTCTATAACTTGATTTAGAATTTTTGCATCATTTATTTTAAGAATGGGTAGGTTATAATTTTTGAGAGGAGGGGACATGGCATAGGTGTTGCTTTGTTAAATTTCCTTGAATTTGTAATATAATTTTCTGTTGAGCAAAAAACACTTATTTTTATTTATTATTTTTTATTTACTTATTTTGCTTATTTTTTTAAAATTAAGCTTTTTATTTTAATTCCACTGCTAACATAAGTGTTATATTAGTTTCAGGTATATAATGTAGTGATTCAACAATTCTATACATTGCTCGGGACATCTGAAAGCTCAGTCAGTTAAGTGTCTGCCTTCGGCTCAGGTCATGATCCCAGGGTCCTGGGACTCAGTCCCGCATCGGGCTCCTTGCTCAGCGGGAAGCCTGCTTCTCCCTCTGCCTGCCACTCCCCACTACCTGTGCTTGTTCTCTCTCTCTAACAAATAAATAAATAAAATCTTGGAAAAAAACAGTTCTACACATTGCTCATAATAAGTGTACTCTTAATCCCCTTCACCTAATTCACCCACCCACCCCCCACCCGCCTCCCCTCTGGTAACCATTAGTTTGTTCCCTGTAGTTAGGAGTCTCTTTCTTGGTTTGTATCTCTCTTTTTTTCTTTTGTTGTTTGTTTTGTTTCTTAAATTCTACATATGAGTGAAATCATATGGTGTATCTCTTTCTCTGACTGGCTTATTTCACTCAGCATAATACCCTCTAGATCCATCCATGTTCTTGCAAATGGCAAAATTTCATTCTTTTTTATGGCTGAATAATATTCCATTATATATACCCCTTCTTCTGGTATATATAATATATGGATAAATTCGTCTATCAGTGGACACTTGGGCTGCTTCCTTAATATGGCTTTTATAGATAATGCTGCATTAAACACAAGGATACATATATCCTTTCAAATTAGTGTTTCTGTATTCTTTGGGTAAACACCCAGTAGTGTGATTACTGGATCATAGGGTAGTTCTATTTTTAATTTTTTGAGCAACCTCAATACTGTTTTCCTCAGTGGCTGTACCAGTTTGGATTCCCACCAACAGTGCACAAGCTTTCCTTTTTCTCCACAACCTCCCCAGAATTGTTGTTTCCTCAGATTTTTATGTTAGTCATTCTAACAGGTATGATGATATATCTCATCGTGGTTTTTGATTTCCACTTCCCTGATGATGACTGATGTTGAGCATCTTTTTGTGTGTGTTGGTCATCTGAATGTCTTCTTTGGAGAAACGTCTGTTAATGTCTTCTGGCCCTTCTTATTTGGGTAGTTGGTTTTTTTGGCATTGAGTTCTATAAGTTCTTGATATATTTTAGATATAACCCTTTATCAGCTACATCATTTGTAAATATCTTCTCCCATTCCATGGGCTGCCTTTAGTTTTGTTGTTTCCTTTGCTGTGCAGGAGCTTTTTATTTTGTGTAGTTCTGATAGTTTATTTTTGCTTTTTTCCCCTTGTCTCAGGACACATATCTGGAAAAAATTTTGCGCTGGCCTATGTCAAAGAAGTTACTGCCTGTGCTCTCACCTAGAATGCTTATGGTTTCAGGTCTCACATTTAGGTATTAAATCCATTTTGAATTTATTTTTGTGTAAGGTGTAAGAAAGTGGTCCAGTTTCATTCTTTTGCGTGTAGCTGTCCAGTTTTCCCAACACTATTTGTTGAAGAGACTTTTTCCCAGTGGATATTGTTCCCTACTTTGTCAAAGATTAATTGACCACATGTGTCTGTTTTTGTGCCATACCATACTGTCTTGATGACTACAGCTTTGTAATATAACTTGAAATCTGGACTTGTGATTACCTCCGCCTTTGCTTTTCTTTTTCAAGGTTGCTTTGGCTATGCAGGGTCTTTAGTGGTTCCATACTAATTTTAGGATTGTTTGTACTAGCTCTGTGAAAAATGCTGTTGGTATTATGATAGGGATTGCATTAAATCTGTATATTGCTTTGGGTAGTATTGAGATTTTAACAATATTTGTTCTTCTATTTCATGAGCATGAAATATCTTCTCATTTGCTTGTGTCATTTCTTATTCTTTTCATCAGTGTTTTACAGGTTTCAGAGTACAGGTCTTTCACCTTGGTTAAGTTTATTCCTAGGCATTTTATTATTTTTGGTGCAATTCTAAATGTGATTGTTGTCTTAATTATTCCTTCTGCTGCTTCATTATTAATGTATAGAAATGCAATAGATATCTGTACATTTATTTTGTATCCTACAGCTTTCCTGAATTCATTTATCAGTTCTGTTAGTTTTCTGGTGGAGTCTTTAAGGTTTTCTATATATAGTATCATGTCATCTCAAATAGTGACAGTTGTACTTCTTCCTTACCAATTTGGATGACTTTTATTCCTCTTTCTTATCTGATTGCTGTGGCTAAGACTTCCACTACTATGTTGAATTAAAGTGGTGACAGTGGACATCCTTGTCTTGTCTTGTTCCTGATCCTGGGGGAAAGCTTTCAGTTTTTCACCACTGAGTCTGATGTTAGCTGTGGGCTTTTCATATATGGCCTTTATTACGTTAAGGTATGTTCCACATAAACATACTTTGTTGAGGTTTTTATCATGACTGGATGTTGTACTTTGACACATGCTTTCTTTGCATCTATTGAAGTGATCCTCTGTGTTTGTGTGTGTGTGTGTGTGTGTGTGTGTTTTGGAAATGATCCTGTGGTTTTTATCCCTTCTCTTGTTGATGTGATATATCACATTAATTGATTTGCAAATACTGAATCACCCTTGCAGCCCAGGAATAAATCCCACTTCATCAGGGTGAATAATTTTTTTAATGTATCCTTGGATTTGATTTGCTCATATTTTGTTAAGGTTTTTTGCATCTATGTTCATCTTTCATAGGTCTCTTTTTTATGGTGTCTCTTTTAAAATTTAAATTTTAGTTAACCTACAGTGCAACACTGTTTTCTGGAGTAGAATTCAGTGATTCATCACTTACATACAACACCCATTGCTCATCACATCACGTGCCCTCCTTAATGCCTCTCACCCATCTAGCCCATCCCCCACCCACCTCCCTCCATCAACCCTCAGTTTATTCTCTACCATTAAGAGTCTCCTGTGTTGGGCGCCTGAGTGGCTCAGTCGTTAAGCGTCTGCCTTCGGCTCAGGTCATGATCCCAGGGTCCTGGGATCGAGCCCCGCATCGGGCTCCCTTCTCCGCGGGAAGCCTGCTTCTCCCTCTCCCACTCCCCCTGCTTGTGTTCCCTCTCTCGTTGTGTCTCTCTCTGTCAAATAAATAACTAAAATCTTAAAAAAAAAGAGTCTCTTGTGTTTTGATTCCCTCTCTCTTTTCTTGCTTTTCCCCCTTCCTATAAGTTCACTTGTTTTCTTTCTTAAATTCCACATATGAATGAGATCATATGGCATTTGTCATTCTCTGACTGACTTACTTCATTTGGCATAATACACTCTAGCTCTATCAACATTGTTGCAAATGGCAAGATTTGATTCTTTTTGATGGCTGAGTAATATTACAGTTATGTATATCACATCTTCTTTATCCATTCATCAGTTTATTGATATCTGGGCTCTCTCCATAGTTTAGCTATTGTTGATAATGCTACCGTGAACATCAGGGTACACGTACCCCTTCAAAACTGTATTTTTGAAACTATTCTTTGGATAAATACCTAGTAGGGCAATGGCTGGATTGTAGAGAGATAGTTCTATTTTTAACTTTTTGAGGAACCTCCGAACTGTTCTCCACTGTGGCTGCACCAGTTTTCATTCCCACCAACAATGCAATCCTTGCCAACACCTGTTGTTTCTATTGTTGTTAATTTTAGCCATTATGACAGGTGGGAGGTGATATCTCATTGTGGTTTTGATTTGTAGTTGCCCGATGATGAATGAGGTTGAGCATCTTTTCATGTATCTGTTAGACATCTGTATGTCTTCTTTGGAAAAGTGTCTATTCATGTTTTCTGCCCATTTCTTAACTGGATTATTTGACTTTTGGGTGTTGAATTTGATAATTTCTTTACAGATTTTGGATACTAGCCCTTTGTCAGCTATGTCATTGGCAAATATCTTCTGCCTTTTACTTTTGTTGATTGTTTCCTTCACTGTGAAGAAGCTTTTTATCTTGATGAATTCCCAATAGTTCATTTTTGCTTCTCTTTCCCTTGCCTCTGGCTATGTGTCCAGTAAGAAGTTGTTATGGCTGAGGTCAAAGAGGTTTGTGTCTGTGTTCTCCTCTAGGATTTTGATGGTTTCCTGTCTCACATTTAGGTCTTTCATCCATTTGGAATTTATTTTTATGTATGGTGTAAGAAAGTGGTCCAGTTTCATTCTTCAGCATGTTGCTGTCCAGTTTTCCCAACAGTATTTGTTGAAAAGACTGTCTTTTTTTGTCCATTAGATACTCTTTCCTGTTTTGTTGAAGATTAGGTGACCATATAGTTGTGGGTCCATTTCTGGGTTTTCTGTTCTGTTCCATTGATTCCTGTGTCTGTTTTGTGCCAGTACCATACTATCTTGATGACTAGAGCTTTGTAATATAGCTTGAAGTCTGGAATTGTGATGCCTCCAGCTTTGCTTTTCTTTTTCAGGATTGCTTTGGCTATTTAGGGTCTTTTGTGGTTCTGTACAAATTTTAGGATTGTTTGTTCTAGCTCTGAAAAATGCTGTTGTTATTTTCATAGGGATTGCATTAAATGTATTGATTGCTTTGGGTAGGATAGTCATTTTAACAATGTTTGTTCTTCCAGTCTATGAGCATGCTATGTTTTTCTATTTCTTTGTGTCCTCTTCAGTTTCTTTCAGAAGTGTTCTACAGTTTTCAGAATACAGATCTTTTCCTTATTTAGTTAGGTTTATTCCTAGATATCTTATGGGTTTTGGTGCAGTTGTTAATGAGATAGATTCCTCGATTTCTCTTTTTGGTGCTTCGTTATTGGTGTATAGAAATGTAAGAGATTTCTTACATTGATTTTTATATCCTGCAACTTTGCTGAATTCATGTCTTATTTCTAGCAATTTTTTGGTGGAATCTTTTGGGTTTTCTATGTAGAATATCATGTCATCTACAAAAAGTGAAAATTTGACGTCTTCCTTGCTGATTTGGATGCTTTTTATTTCCTTTTGTTGTCTGATTGCTGAGACTAAGACTTCCAGTACTGTGTTAAATAATAATGGTGAGAGTGGACATCCTTGATTTGTTCCTGACTGTAGAGGAAAAGCTCTCAGCTTTTCCCCATTGATGATGATATTAGCTGTGACTCTTTCTTATATGGCCTTTATGATGTTGAGGTATGTTCCATCTATCCCTACTTTGTTGAGCGTTTTTATGTCAAGAATGGATGCTATATTTTGTCAAATGATTTTTCTGCATCTATTGACAGGATCCTATGATTCATATCCTTTATTCTGTTTTGTGGTGTATCATGCTGACTGATATGCAAATATTGAACCACCCCTGCAGTCCAGGAATATATCCCACTTGATCATGGTGAATAATTCTTTTAATATACTGTTGAATTTGATTTGCTAGTATTTTATTGAGGATTTTTGCATCCATGTTCATCAGGGATATTGGCCTATAATTCTTCTTTGTAGTGGGGTCTTTGTCTGGTTTTGGAATCAAGGTAATACTGGCTTCATAGAATGAGTTTGGAAGTTTTCTTTCCACTTCTATTTTTTGGAACAGTTTGAGAATAGATAATTAACTCTTCTTTAAATGTCTGGTAGAATTTCCTTGGGAAGTCATCAGGTCCAGGACTTTTGTTTTTTGGGAGGTTTTTGATGACTGCTTCGATTTCTTTGCTGATTATGAGTCTGTTCAAATTTTCTGTTTCTTCCCGTTTCAGTTTTGGTAATTTGTAAGTTTTTAGGAATTTGTACATTTCTTCCAGATTGCCCAGTTTGTTGGCATATAAGTTTTCATAGTATTCTCTTATAATTGTTTGTATTTCTGTGGTGTTGGTTATGATCTCTCCTCTTTCATTCACGATTTTATCTATTTGGGTCCTTCCTCTTTTCTTTTTGATAAGTCTGGCTAGGGGTTTATCAATTTTATTAATCCTTTTGAAGAACCATCTCTTAGTTTCGTTAATCTGTTCTACTATTTTCTTTTTTGTTTCTATATCATTTATTTCCTCTCTAATTATTATTTCCCTTCTTCTGCTGGCTTTAGACTTTATTTGCTGTTCCTTTTCTAGTTCCTTTAGGTGTAAAATTAGGTTGTATAATTGAGACTCTTACTGCTTCTTGAAGTAGGCTTGTACTGCAATATATTTGCCTTCTCAGACTGCTTTTGCTGCATCCCAAAGGTTTTGGACTGTTATGTTTGTATTTTCATTTGCTTCCATGTATTTTTTTAAATTGTTCTTTAATTTCCTGGTTAACCCATTCATTCTTTAGTAGGATCTTCTTTAACCTCCATGTGTTCAAGGTCTTTCTAATTTTTTTCTTGTGGTTGACTTCAAGTTCACAGTCTTGTGGTCAGAAATCATGCATGGTATGATCTCGACCTTTTTTACTTGTTGAGACTGATTTATGACTCAGGATGTGATCTATTCTGGAGATTGTTCCATGTGCACTCAAAAAGAATGTGTAATCTGCTGCTTTAGGATGAAATGTTTTGAATCTATCTGTTAAACCCGTCTGATCTAAT
Source organism: Callorhinus ursinus (assembly GCF_003265705.2). Lineage (NCBI taxonomy): Eukaryota > Metazoa > Chordata > Mammalia > Carnivora > Otariidae > Callorhinus > Callorhinus ursinus. The sequence continues at coordinate 4,856,522 of NW_027397135.1, forward strand.
GTGTCATCGAAAGCCATTGTTTCCTTGTTGATTTTCTGCTTAGATGATCTGTCCATTGCTGTAAGTGAGGTGTTAAAGTCCCCTACGATTATTACGTTATTAGCAATGAGTTTCTTTATGTTTATTATTAATTGATTTGTGTATTTGGGTGCTCCCAATTTGGGGGCATAAATATTTACAGTTGTTAGATCGTCTTGATGGATAAACCCCTTAATTATGATATAATGTACTTCTTCATCTCTTATTACAGTTTTTGTTTTAAAATCTGGTTTGTTGTCTGATATAAGTATGGCTACCCCAGCTTTCTTTTGTCATCCATTAGCATGATAAATGGTTCTCCCGGACTATCAATCTGCATTTGTCTTTAGGTCTAACATGAGTCTCAGGTAGGCAGCATATAGACGGATCTTGTGTTTTTGTTGTGGTTTGGTTTGGTTTTTATCCATTCTGATACCTTGTGTCTGTTGATTGGAACATTTAGTCCATTTACATTCAAAGTGATTATTGAAAGATATGAATTTAGTGCCATTGTGTTACCTGTAGAGCTGGTGTTTCTGGTGATGTTCTGTGGTCTTTTCTAGTCTTTGATGCTTTCCATCTTTTTTTTTTCCCTCCACTCAAAGAGTCCCCCGTAAAATTTCTTGCAGGGCTGCTTTAGTGGTCATGAACTCCTTTAGTTTTTGTTTGTCTGGGAAACTCTTTATCTCACCTTCCCTTCTGAATGACAGCTTTGCTGGATAAGAATATTCTTGTCTGCAGATTTTTTCCTTTTAGTATGTTGACTATATCCTGCCACTCTCTTCCGGCCCACCAAATTTCTGTGAACAGATCTGTTGGCAACCTGATCTGTCTTCCTTTGTAGGTTAAGGACTTTTTCCCCCTTGCTGCTTTCAGGATTCTTTCCTTGTCTGTGTGTTTTCTGAATTTGACCATGATATGTCTTGGCAATAGTTGGCTTTTATCGAATTTAATGGGAGTTCTCTGTGCTCCTTGGATTTTGATATCTGTATCCTTCCCCAGATTAGGCAAGTTTTTAGCTATCATTTGTTCACATAAACCTTCTGCCTCTTTCTCTCTCTTTTCTTCTTCTGGGACTCCTATGATACAAATGTTATTACATTTTAATAAGTTACTGAGTTCCCTAAGTCTGCCTTGGTAGTCCATTGTTTCTCTTCCCCTCTTCAGTTACCTTACTTGTCCATAATTTTATCGTCTATATCACTGATTTGCTCCTCTGCTTCATCCATCCTCGTTTTTCTTCAATCCATTTGGGCTTGCATCTCAGTTATAGCTTTTTTATTTTTGGCCTAACTAGTCCTTTTATCTCTGCAGTAAGGGATTCTCTAGTGTCTTCTATGCTTTTTTCAAGCCCAGCTAATATCCTTATAATTGTTTTTTTTATATTCTAGTTCAGACATCTTACTTATATTTGTATTAATTAAATCCCTGGCCATTATTTCTACTTACTGTTCTTTCTTTTGGGGTGTATTTCTCCATGTCATCATTTCATCCAGAAAAGAAAAGAAGAAAGAAAAACAAACAAAAAACCAAAATACTAGTCCCTGGGTGTGTTTTGGTCTGCTTTTTAAAAGAATTTAGTTCCTAAAATTAAAAAAATAATAATAAAACAAAATGAAAATAAAAAAATTTAAGAAGTATATAAAATACATATAAATAAAAATTTTTAAATGTTAATAAAAAGTTGAAAAAGGAATTTAAAAAATAAGAAAATAAATGAAAAAAATAATAAAAGTAAAATTAGGAAGCTAGATCCTATTTCCCCTAGAGCTGAAGCTTTGCAGCACTCTATGATCAGGAGACTTGCTATGAGCAAGTTGTTGTGTTGATCTTCTGGGGGACGGTCGGCTTCCGTGATTCTTCAGGGGAACTGGGTCTCCAGAGTGCAGGGGGGCGGGGCTTGGCATGAGCAGCTCTGGCCTCCACTAGGTGGTGCTGTTTTGCTCCCTGAAGGCTTTCAGTGCGGATGGATGGGATGAATATAGCAGTGCCCTGCTCTCTAGCCCTGAAGTGGAAAGCTTGCACCCCTCATTCTTTAGGAGCCCACACAGAAGAGCAATCAGTCACCTTTCTTGTGTTCCTGGAATCAACCCTCTTGTGTTCCATCAGAACCCTGCATTCATCCTGCTTGTGTCTGAGCGTTTTTTATCTCAGGCACACAACTGAGTTTCAAAACTCCAAATTTTAGGGACTCCCGCAGTGCAAACTTGAGCTGTTCCTCTGGGGGAGGGTCTTGCTGTGTTTTTGGCGTTTGCCCCTTGTGCCAGGAAAGCAGTTTCACGAGGTGCAGCAGTTATTGGCAAAACGGAGGCGAAAGCAGGCACCAAGACTAGCGGCTCTCAGCTGTCTTCCCCATTCCTTTGCCCGGAAACTGTACAGTACTTAGGTGCCACCCGTTCTTGAGACCCGGCAGATCCTCTGACCACGCTGTCATGCCTGGGACTCCATCTTGCTTCTCCAGCTAAGCACTTTTAAGCCAGGCACATCACCCACGGGGAGTAGACTTCTAAAAGTTCAGATTTTGTGCTGCGCTGCTTATAATACTTTGTGGTAGTCTCCTTAAGCAGAGCTCCCTCTCCGCCTCCGTATCCACAGCTATATCTCCCCCAAGGCAACTCTCTGCACCCCTTTCCATCCAAAAGGTTTTCAATTTTATACTTGTAAACCTGCAATATTTCTTCTCTCAGATTTCCAATGGAATTTCTTGGACGTTCAGAATGATTTGATAACTATCTAGCTGCGTTCCAGGGATGAGACAAGCCTAGGGTCCACTCTACTCCTCTGCCATCTTGACTCCTCCCCTCCTGTGGTGTCTTTGTCTGGTTTTGGTATCAGGGTAATCCAGGCCTTATGGCATAAATTTGGAAGTTTGATTTCCTCTTCTATTTTTTGGATGAGTTTAAGAAGAATTGATATTAAATCTTCTTTAAATGTATGGTAGAATTTCCTGTGAAGCCATCTGGTCCTGGCTTTTGTTTGTTAGGATATTGCTGGTAATCTGTCTGTTCAATTTCTCCATTTCTTCTTGATTCAGTTTTGGGAGATTATGTGTTTGTAGAAATGTATCCATTTCTTCTAGGTTGTCCAGTTTGCTGGCATATAATTTTTCACAATACTCTCATAATCCTTTATATTTCTGTGATGTCAATTGTTATTTCCCCTCTTTCATTTCTAATTTTATTCATCTCTTCTCTCTCCTTTTGTTTTTGATGAATCTGTCTAAAGGGTTTTTAATTTTGTCGCTCTTTTCAAAGAACAAGCTTTTGGTTTCATTGATCCAGTCTATTGTTTTTTAGCTTCTATTTCATTTATTTCTGCTCTAATCTTTATTATTTCCCTCCTTCTATTTGTTTTAAGTTCTATTTGTTCTTCTTTTCCTAGCACCTTTAGGTATACAGTTAGGTTGTTTATTTGAGATTGTTCTTGCTTCTTGAGGTAGCTCTGTATTGCTATAAACTTCCCTCTTAGAACCACTTTTGCTGCATCCCTAAGATTTTGGATTATTGTGTTTTCATTTTCGTTTGTCTCCATGTATTTTTTTATCTCATCTTTGATTTCTTGTTTGGTCTGTTCATTATTAAGTAGCACGTTATTTAACCTCTATATTTTGTGCTCTTTCCAGATTTTTTTCTTGTGGTTGATTTCTAGTTTCATAGCCTTGTGATCAGAAAATATGCATAGAATGACTTCAACATTTTTAAATTTCTTGAGGTGTGTTTTTTGTGTTAATATCTGATCTACTCTGGAAAATATCCCTTGTGCACTTGAAAAGAATGTGTATTCTGCTGTTTTAGGATGGAATGTTCTGAATATATTTGTTAAATCCTTCTAGTCCCGTGTGTTATTCAAAGCCCCTGTTTCCTTATTGATTTTCTGTTTGGATGATCTGTCCATCGATGTAAGTGAGGTGTTAAAAGAGCCCACTGTTATTGTATTACTATTGATTACTTCCTTTATGCTTGTTATTAACTACTTTAAGTGTTTGGGTGCTCCTATGCTGGGTGCATAAATATTTACAATTGTTATATCTTCTTGTTGGATTGTCCCCTTAATGATTATATAGTGTCCTTTGTTTCTTGTTGCTGTCTTTGAATGTCTATTTTGTCGAAGAGAAATCTTACTACCCCAGCTTTCTTTTCACTTCCATTCGCATGATAAATTATTTTCCATCTCTTCACTTTCAATCTGCAAGTGTCTTTAGGTCTGAAATGAGACTCTTGTAGGCAGCATATAGATGGGTCTTGTTTTTTTGGTTTGTTTTTTTGGTTTTGGGATTTTGTTTTTGTTTTTGTCTATTCTATCATTCTATGTCATTTGGTTGGAGAATTTAGTCCATTTACATTCAAAGTAATTATTGCTATAGATGTCTTTATTGCCATTTTATTTTTTGTTGTTGTTGTTTTGTAGATTTTCTCTCATCCTTTCTTCTCTTCCTCTCTTTCACAGTTTCCTGGCTTTCTTTAGTGATATACTTGGATTCATTTCTCTTTATTTTTTGCATATCTATTACTGGTTTTGTGATTTTGGGTTACCATTTGGTTTGTATGTAACATGTTCTGCATATAGCAGTCTCTATTAAGTTGATGGTTGCTTAATTGAGCCCATTCTTTACTCCCCTTCTCCCCACATTTTAGATATATGGTGTCATATTTCACATTCTTTTATTTTGTCCCTTGTATGATTCTTACAGATATACTTATTTTTACTGCTTTTGTGCTTCCTACTTTCCTTACTTTTGCTTACAATCTTTCCTTTCCACTCAGAGTCCCCTTTAACATTTCTTGTAGGTCTGGTCTAGTGGTCATGAAATCCTTTAACTTTTATTTGTCTGGGAAACTCTTTATCTCTTCTTTTATTCTGATTGATGGCCTTGCTGGATAAGAGTATTCTTGGCTTCAGATTTTTTCCTTTCAGCACTTTGAATATATCATGCCATTCCCTTCTGGCCTGCAATATTTCTGTTGAAAATCAGCTCATAGCTTTCTGGAGTTTTTCTTCTATGTAACTCTTTCTTTTTGCTTGCTGCTTTTAAAATTCTCTATCACTACTTTTTGCCGTCTTAATTGCTATGTGTCTTGGTGTGGACCTTTTTGGGTTGATTTTGTTTGGGACTTTCTGTGCCTCCTGCATCTGGATTTCTATTTTCTTCCCCAGACTCAAGAAGTTTTCAGATATTATTTCTTCAGATAGATGTTCTGCCTTCTCTTCTTTCTCTTCTCTTTCTAGGTTCCCTATAATGTGAATGTTTTTACACTTGATGATGTTCCTGAGTTCCCTAAGTTTATTCTCTTGTTGCATAATTTTTCTTTCTCTCACCTCCTCAGCTTTCCATTACTTTCCATTACTCTCTTCTCCAGGTCACCAATTTGTTCTTCTGCTTCATCTAGTCTACTAGTTATTCCATGTAGTATATTTTTAATTTCATTTATTGTGTTCTTCATCCCTGGTTGGTTCTTTTTTTAAAAATCTCATTGTTAAGGGTCTCACTGTTAATGTCCTCCACTGTTTTCTCAAGTCCAGTGAGTATCTTTACAATCATTACTTTAAATTCTCTGTCAGACATATTACTTATCTCCATTTCACTCAGGTCTCCTTGCTGTGATTTTGTACTGTTCTTTCATTTGGGACATACTTTTTGCCTCATTCTCTGTCTGTTTCTCTGTTAGGAAAGATAGCTGTGTCTCCTGCACTGGAAAGTAGTGGCCTAATGAAGAGGTCCTGTAGTGCCCTGCTGTGTCGTGACCCCTGTTCACCAGAACCTGGCACTTTGAGGGTGTCTCCTATATGTGATGTGTGTGCCCTGCTCTTGTGGTTGAGCCACTTTTCCCTTCAGTCCAGTCATCTGCAATGTTTCTCTTTGCCTGTTAGGAGAGTGTTTGGTCCCTATGGTGTTAGTGGGCAGACTAGGGATGCCTTGGGCTCAAGTTGAGTTGGACTAGGTGTTTGCCAGAGATGCAGTAGCACCAACTGCAGTGTTTTCCCTATGTTGTCCCCTAATAAGGTTTCGTTGGTGGACAGGGCTTACAGTCAGAGGAGATGTTTGCCCCTAGCCCAGTGCAGTGGTGCTGGCCACTGCAGGGTCTGCTTATACTCTGCCAGACTATGGCCCTGCGTTGTATGGGCTCTGGCCATGAGCATACTGGAGAGGGCAGATCTACCAGAAGCACAGGGTGGGGTGGTGTCGCTAGCAAGCTTTGCATGTGGCTGGTCTTCTGTGGTAGAGACCCCGCAGTGCTGGGACTAAAGCAGCCTGTCTGACTCTGTGGGAACATAGAGTGGAGGGCATTGTGGCAAGGCAGTGGTGCTAGCCAACTCTGCATGCCTCAGGTCCTCTTTGGAAAGGGCCCTGAAGCCCTGGTTCTGAGACAGGCTGTCCTGGATGGACTGGTGGAAGCACAATACAGTGCAGGGGTGGAGAGGGCAGTGGGGAGCGTCCGGGCAGAAGTGCTAGCAAGTTTGGTAGAGTCCTGTACGCACTGGGGAGCAGGGGAGGGAAATGGCACCTTCCAGTTCCTTTGTTCCTGTAGGAGTTCCCTAGTGATCTCATTCCTTCCAGGACAAGCTCTGAGATTAGTAAATAACTCTCCCTTGCATGTGCTCTAGGCACCTTCCAAACTTCTGCTTTTATGTTTTATTTCCATGGGCTTTTTGTTGTGCTGTCTCTTTAAGGGCGGGAACTCCATTTCTGTTGCCCACATCCTCTCCAGAGCCCAGCTTGCTGATTTTTTAAAATTCCAGGTTTTTAGTCTGCTGCCTGTAGGTACTCACAAAATTTGACCCCTCTGGTTTTCAAAGCCAAATGGTTTCAAAGGGATTTGTCTCCCCTGTGTGCTGCCCAGTGTGGGGGTCTGTTTCTCTCCCCTCTCCATGCCTGGGGCATCCCTCTCTCCTGGGGACAGTCCCACAGTCTGGTTAATTGCCAAATGCTTCTCCATCCTTCTTACCCTCTTTGATGGGGCCTTTTTTCTACCTTTCGTTGTGGAGTTAGATCTGCCAGTCTTTGCATTATTTTCTGGATTATTTACACTAATGTGAGTGTTATCTAGTTGTATCTGTGGTATGAGGTGAACCTAGGGTCCTCCTACTCTGCCATCTTTCCTGGAAGTCTCTGCAAAACACACTTTTAAAATTGTTTTGAGGGGCGCCTGGGTGGCTCATTCAATTAAGCATCAGACTCTTGGTTTTGGCTCAGGTCATGATCTCAGGGTCATGGGATCAAGTCCCGTGTAGGGCTCCACACTCTTTCCTTCTACCCCACCCCTCCCTCTCTCCCTCTCTCTCTAAAAAAAAATTGTTTTGAATTTCTTCCATATTTACAGTTCTCAAAATTTAGAAGAAAAGTTAAATTTTTAGAAAAATTAAACATTTCATCAGGATTTTGGAATTTATCACATTAGACTTTTAAATAATTTTCTTTTATACTTAAAACTGTTTTCCCTACCACTAGTAGTTATAATCTACTCTCATATTACTAATGTTGCTTATTTGCTTTTTCTCTCTAGTTTTTCTTTTCGAAATTTGTGTGTATGTGTGCTTGTATGTATGTGCATATACATATATATGGGCACACATGTCTATATTTCTCTAGTTTTTCATATATATTTATAAATTTTATAGGCTTTTTTAGTTTTTCAAATATTTTTCTGTTTTTCATGTCAATGTGCACATATATGTAAAAATGAGAGTAAAATAAACAAGATCAGTAATACACTGCTTTTATTTTTTTTCTAATTTTGACAAATATAAGAATTTAATTCTCATTTCCTTTATTTACTTTTTGTCTTATTTCATAGCAAAAGCAGTTAAGTATACATTTAATTACTGGTCTTGTATAGGATCTGACCCATCACAATGGAGAGGGTTGGTGTTCCTAGGAGAGAGTGGTGCTATTTGTCATCCTATACAGAAGTATTTGCATTTTTTATCCTTCAGATGGCTGACCCAGTGAGTACTGGCTGGACAAAAGTCCTATTTAATGCCATAGATTCTCCTTTTGAGTATAGTTTTGCTTGTGTTCCTTTTGTAGCCTTCTCATCATCATTAATTTCTTAAGGCTGTAATTGCAATTTAAGATTCCTTTTAACCAAGAAGCTATTTAGGTTCTTAGTTTTAAATTGGTTAAGGTATGTTTAAACTTCAAACTTGCATTATTAATATCTAGCCTAGTTGCTTTGTGGTCAGAATATGTTTTCCATATTCTTTCCATATCTTGTAATTTGTCTAGTTTTTCTTTGTGGTCCACGTATAACTAGTTTTTGTAAATGGCTCATGAATATTAGAAAACAAATGTAATCTTTGATGGTCAGGATCTTGAAGGCTTTCCTCAATAGCTTTGTTCTGGTCATAGCTGTCCCTGAGGACATGTAATGACAGTGTGTGGAGATCCAGACATAAGAGGGGACAGACAGAAATCACTGTAGTTCTTCAAAATGCCTGACCCCCACAAAGGAGAGGTATTTGCCCAGTGTTTTATAGGAGTAGACTCAGGCCCTCTGAGGCACAAAGATGGACTTGGAGGTCACATGGGTCTGAATGCCATTTTGTGTAATCTGGGTTTTATGAGAGGAAATTTGAATCTGGTGACATGAAACGGGTTTTAAAACCTTTAAAATCTCAGCCATGGCAGTAGGCAGTCCATCCAGCTTAGTTGTCAGCACTGTAGACTTTTTCTATTTCTCCTGGTACAGTAAGCTGAAGATGTTGCCTGGTACTGCTCTCCAGATACTTTGTCTACCCAGAGACAGCAGTCTCCTAGAACATGTCGTGGTCACCTTTAGTAGAGTGATAAAAGCTATGCAATCTTAAAGCATCCTTGGACTAGCCCTCAAGGGACTATCTGGTCATAAGTGGAATTAGAGTCCTTTGTGACACAATTTAAAAAACTCCTGATTACACTTTCCCATTTGTGTCTCAGCCCTACACCATGCACAATTTGTTTTTTTTTTTTAAGATTTTATTCATTTGAGAGAGAGAGACGCAGAGAGAGCACAAGCAGGGGGAGAGGCATAGGGAGAGGGAGAAGCAGACTCCCCGCTGAGCTAGGAGCCTGACATGGGGCTCGATTCCAGGAACTGGAGATCACAACCTGAGCCAAAGTCAGACGCCGAACCATCTGAGCCACCCAGGCGCCCCTCCATGCACACTTTTTAATGACAACATCTTATTACCATTTACACTATATTAGAAAAAATTGAGAGACTCACTTATTTTTATCTTCTCTCCATATATTGCTTCATAGATAATTTATGCTTAAATTCTAATCCTGAAACCAGTACTATAAATTATAATTGAGTCTCGGTTAGATATGCAAAATATATTCTTGGCTCCAGCTAAATGAAGTCTCTCCCTGGGAATGCCGATAAGAAATAAGAAACATATTTCTTTCTACTTAAAATGCATGAATTCTGTTAAATAGGGTCGGTGTTGGATTATAGCCGAATGTCTATATCAAATTAATGAGATCTGTTGCAGTTTCTTTCCATTTATAGATGAATCGTGGTGTCCTAGAGAGGAAGGTATGTCCTGTTCCCTCCAGAATCATTGCTTGCAAGGAAAAGAAGCCTACTTGAGCTAATTCAAAGAAGGGGGAGTTGTCGAGGAGCACTGTCATAAAATCATACAACAGACAGATTCACTGGCAAAATCACGAGGGGCTTAGGTTTCCCTCCATTTCTCTTTTTGGACTGTATTCCTTTGCTTGTCTATGTCCTTATACGGCCTGAGGTTTGGATGACCTCACAGCACTAACACCCACCACTCATGTATCTTAGAACCATCAGGAAAGGAACTCGTTTTGGTCCCTGACCAGCCAATTAATTAGCTCCACTTGGTGCCGTGTCCATCTCTGGCAGTCAGCTTCGGCCTGGGAGTGGTGTCATCTAGGGCAAACCTGGCTGCCAGCACCTGCTCCTTGTGGGGCTAGAGAGGGAAGAATTCCCAAGAAGAGGAAATTCTGAGCTGGTAGAACAGGGAGTGAGGCTTGTGTGGTGCAGAACTGGGGAGAGGGGCAGAGCATCACTGAGGTATTAGGAGGCATTTTACATTCTCCTTTGGAGGAGACCTGTATAAATGGCCCCACAGTCTGTGTCAAAAAGGATTTTGAAGTTTTCAGAACAGAATTTTGCAGGTGAAAACTGATAGTTCGTCTTGTATTTTTAACTTAAAAAATCAATATCACAATGCTGGACCGTTCAACTTCAGGTATATTTAGATCAGAGGTTGAATTTTGTTCCTAAGTGGCAACATGATATGAGAGAACAGGAGGGGATCAGGTCCCAGTTCTTCTTTCATGCAGTGGTACAGGGTCACCTTGAGAGCCGTGCTCTTGACTCCTCTAGAGCTCAGGCTGCTTTTTCCAAACAAGAAGATAAGACGTATCTTTGCTCTAAAAATGGGCAGGACTGGGTCAGAAATTCACAGGCTTCACTGTGCATAGTCAGGTGTGGCTGGTGTCACAGAAGGAGGAACTGAGACACATATTCATGGGAAGATCCTACTACTCTAGAGGGACATGCAGGTGCAACATTTGGTGCCCACCCATGGGGCTTGCTGAAGTCTCTAATGAATCTTTCTTCTAAGGCCTGGAAGCACTTTGAACATGGTTTGACAGGTCCCTTATCAAATAGTGAAGTTAGCTGTTAATTACCTGGGTTTTAAGGCTAAGGGAGTTTAGCTCGATGGTTGCCAGGGTCCCATTTCATGTGTATTAGATGAAAGTATGGTACCTGGTACTACATTAGAGGTTTGGGAAGATTCTGTGGTTTCTGATGTTGATTTTCCAGGGTTATTTTCTATTTTGATCTCTTTAGGCCAAGGATGACATATGTACCATTCAATCAGACAAGATACTTGAAGCCTATTTGTCCTTCCCCAGCGCTGGTCAGAACTATAATTTTTATTTCCTCTTAATATCTGTATCTCTTGAAGGCTCTAATGCCATGCCTCATGCATAGAACTGCTCAGTAAGTACTTCCTAAACAAAAGTTGGAGAACTAGCTTTTAATAGTTGAGTTGACTACATTTTATTATCATAGATAGTAATGCTAGTTGACTTTTGTAGAGGTGCTTATGTAGTGTAGAGTCTTGCTACTCAAAGTGTGGTCCTTAGACTAAATCACGACCTCACTTGGGAAACTGATGGCAATGTTAAGTTCAGGCTCCCACCCAGACCTACTGAATCAGAATGTGTATTTTAACAATGTGGGAAATTCATGTGCATTTACATTTAAGAAGCCCGCTCCGGACCGTGTTTCTCAAGCCTGGTGGCAATTAGAATCCCAGAACAATTAGATCAGACTTTCTGTGGGTGGAAACCAGGTTTCGGTATTTTTCAAAACTCCCAGGGAAAACCATGAGGGTAGCTTACTGTAACTCTGGAGGAAGCAGCTTCGGTCATTTTGGACAATCTAGGTTTTTTTCTCTTTCATTCTTAAATTTTATTTTACTTTTAGTAAAATTAACATAGTGTTATATTAGTTTTATGGGTACAATACAGTTATTCAACAATTCTATACATTACTCAGTGATTACCATTCACCTATTTCATACATATCCCCCTACCTCCCTGATGGTAACCATCAGTTTGTTCTCCGTTGTTAAGAGTCTGGGTTTTTTTTTGTTTGTTTGTCTGTTTGGGTTGCTTTTTTTTTTTTTTTTGGTCTCTTTTTTCTTTGTTCATTTGTTTTGTTTCTTAAACTCCACATATGAATGAAATCATATGGTATATGTCTTTCTCTCACTGACTTATTTCACTAAGCATTATAACCTCTAAGTCCATCCATGTCACAGCAAATGGCAAGATTTCATTCCTTTTTTGTGGCTAATAATCCAGTGTGTGTGTGTGTGTGTGTGTGTGTGTGTGTGTGTGTGTGTGTGTATGCCATATCTTCTTTATCCACTCATCTATTGATGGATACTTGGGTTGCTTCCATAATTTGGCTATTGTAAATAACGCTGCAATATACATAGGGGCACATATATCTTTATAATTAGTGTTTTTATATCTTTTGTAATTACCCACTACCATTTAGATAGATGGTTGCCAGGGTCCCACTACTGGGTATTTACCAGACCATATGGTAATTCTATTTTTAATTTTTTGAGGAACCTTCATCCTATTTTCCATATTGGCTGCACCCATTGGCATTCCTACCAACAGCACACAAGTGTTCCTTTTTCTCCAGATTCTTGCCAACACTTGTTGTTTCTTGTGTTTTTGGTTTTAGCCATCTGACAGGTGTGAGGTGATACCTCATTGTGGTTTTTGATCTGCATTTTCCTGATGATGAGTGATGCTGAACAACTTTTCATGTGTGTATTGACCATGTGTATGTCTTCTTTGGAGTAATGTCTGTTCATGTCTTCTGCCCATTCTTAATTGGATTATTTGGTTTTCAGTGTTAAGTTGTATAAATTCTTTACATATCTTAGATACTAACCCTTTATCAGATATGTCATTTGCAAATATTTTCTCCCATTCTGTACATTGGCTTTTAGTTTTGTTGATTGTTTCCTTTGCCATGCGGAAGCTTCTTATTTTAATGTAGTCCCAATAGTTTATTTTTGCTTTTGTTTCCCTTGCCTCAGGAGACATATGTAGAAAAATGTTCCTACAACGGATATCACAGACATTACTGCCTGTGCTCTCTTCTACGTTTTTATGGTTTCAGTTCTCACATTTAGGTCTTTAGTCCATTTTCAGTTTATTTTTGTGTATGGTGAAAGAAAGTGGTCCAGTTTTGTTCTTTTGAATGTAGCTGGACAATCTGGCTTTTCGCTCTGAAAATCAGATGCTACAGTCACCGAGTCACCTTTCCTTCCAATAAAATTTGGTTCTATCTCTGTATCTTGGACATCTTGCAAAATTAGAGAATATTCATGTCTGGAGGATACTTTGTGTCAGAGGGGATTGCATTTGAGCCATGTTTAATTTAGCATCAGCTGTTTTCAAAATGTGGACTTTGAAGAGAATGGTTGAAGTACTTTGAGAAACCTTACAAGAAACTTGCAAGGTCAAATCTTTTAATAATATTTTCTTCTGCTGCCACCACTGAATTAGTCTAGAGAAATTGTTTGCTTTCTATAAAGAGCCAAGTTCAGTAGGGGGCAACTTGCACAGATGCTTCAGTTTACGAAATTAATCTGGAAACCTGTTATGTATGAGGTTTGTGTCCTTCGGTTTGTCTTCCCTTGGCCATGCAATGACCTTCATGGCCATCTTGACTCCTATGTTTCCTTTGCAGGTTCTTCTAACTTTTCTTGCGTTCTGGGCCTCAGGCCTTTGGCCTCCGGTCTTCTCTACACTCACTTCCCTGGTGGTTCCACCTATTCTGAAGACTTCCAGAATCACCTATGTACTGATGGCTTGTGAATTTGTATTTCCACTCCACATCTCTCCTTTGAATGCCAGACTTGTATTGCTCTCTCCACCTGGATGTCTCATAAGCATTTTCAAACACAAAATGTCCAAAACTGAACTCCTGGTTTTCTCCCGAGGCCCTGCTCCACCCCTTCCCTATCACTGTTCATGGCAAGTCTATCCTTCCAGTTGGCTCAGGTCAAATAATGGTGTCCTGCTTGTCTTTCACTCACATTCCGCAGCCAGTCGGGCAGTGGATCCTTTGCTTCTATCTTTGGTGTTTGTCTAAAATCCAGCAACAACCTCTCACCACCATCCTCGTCCAAACCACCACCATTTCTCACTGGAATTATTGCAAAGACTCCTAATTTGTCTCCCTGCTTTTTCTCTTGGTCACCTTCACACCCTGAGAGAGCCCATTAAAACCTCTGCTCCGATCTTGTCAATGGCTTCCTATCTCTTAGGAGCAAAATCAAAGTCCTTGCTAGGACTTAGGAGGGGTTACCTAGATGGCCACCCTCCTTCCCTCACCGTCCACATCTCCACCTTCCTCCCCAGTCTCTTCTCCTGCTTTTCTCCATTGTGCCAGGCATGAGCTTTCCTTCAGGCTTTGGCTTTTGTCACTCTTCTGCCTGGGAAGTTCTTCCTGCAGATACAGCCACATACCTCCTTCCCTCGCTCCTTTGCACTTTGCATCCATTTTGTCCCATTGCCCCTCCTATAATTCAGTCCCTCACAGCCTCCCGCCTCCCGCTGCTCATCCTGTGTCTGAGCCTTGTTTTCCCCAAAACTCACATCACTTTCCACTACACTGCATAACTCATTCATTTGTGTTCATCATCTGTCTTCTCAGTCTAAATGTAAGCTCCAAGATGGTAGAAAAAGACATTTCAACTGTTTTATTCACTGTTGTATTACTAGCGCCTAGAAAAGGCACATAGAATGAATGAATGGGTATATTTGCTTTTCCAAAGAATACTGGACCCCATTTAATGTAAAGCATCATGCATTTGTCACCCAGTGCTTACCAGGCCCTGCCAGCAGCATGGATCACTAAGACATTATCTGTGGATCTCTGAGCTCAAGGCCTAGCAAGGGTCTAATGTGCAAACAAGCACAGTATAGTGTGATTCGTGGGCTTATAGTTAAAAAACAAATGCCCTGGGCGTTCAGAGGGACACCAACAATCTGGCTGAAGTAGGAGATGTGGCATTGAATGTGGTGAAGAGTGGGAGTCTCCAGGGAAGGGAAAGGAAAGCATCTTAGGCAGAGAGAGCACCATATGAAAAAGGACACTGGTAAGAAGTATTTTTAGAATCACTGAACAGCCGGATGCAGTGCGGTATGTGGGTGAGTGGTTGGGATAATCCTGGAAAGAGGAGGAATGAGCCCAACCTATGGAAGGGTGCGTTTTCTGGACTGGCGAGTTTGGGTTTGATCTTGTAAGCGGTGGGGGACCATTAAGTGTTCTAAGCAGAGAAATAACAAGATTAAATTGATGGCAGGTAAACACCTCTAGTGAAAGTTCAGGGAAGGATGAAGGTGAAGGAAGGCTAGCACTGTGACGATGGAGATTGGTCTAGGGCCTGGCAGTGCAGTGAGGAGGGTCAAGGAACTTACAGAGATATGAAAAGGTGATTGGCCTAGTTTTAACAGTCAAAACCCTGACTGGGGAGTAAAGTCTTAAGCACTAATAATAAGAGAAATATAAATTAAACCCATAGTGATATACAGTTTCATGCCCATCAGCACAAAAAACGAGGCTGACCAGAGCAAGTATTGGAAAGAATGTAGAAACATGGGAACCACACTGGTATGGGGGAATGAATGGGTTCTGCCCCTTTGGCAAGTGCTATGCCACACACACACACCCCCAAGAAAGTGAAGGATCAGTTGTCTTCCTGTTCCAGCAAACCCACACCTGTGCACATTCTCAGGAACCTCTCATATATGTGTGTCATGGGTTGCAGGTAAAAAAAAGCGACATGCTTATATAGCAAAAGAAAAAAAAATGGAAAAAATCTAAATGCTCATTTTGTAGCAGAGTAGATAAATAAATTTTGGAATACACAGCAATGAAATACTATAGAATGAATAAACCAGAAGTCTAGCACTATGTGCTATATATCCCAAACATAACATTGTTATTTCTAGAATGTGAGGAACTTTTTTTATAAACTAATGTGGAATCATTCATGCCACTAAAAAAGGTTAGTTAAAACTCATAATAGTAGAAAATAATAGAAAATTTTCTGTGGGATTTCTGTAATATAGAATATGCACAGGATACATAATTACCAGTTGAAGAGATCTTTGATTTACATTATTAGATTATTTTTCGATACTTACCTGAAAAGTCAAAATGCCACTAAACACCATATCTTCTTGTGTAAATCTAATAATGATAGTATGTTCTATATGAATTTAGGGAATCTGGGATTAAAATGGAAAGAGTTTTGGAATGGAATGGGAAGACATAAGCTCTGGCCCTGGCCCTTTCCTTATTTCTGTAGCTGCTCAGGTCACTTGAACTTTCTGAGACTTCTGTTATTTGGTGTTCCTTTTAAAATGAGAACAAGATTACCTGCCCTGACATTGATGGTGTGATGGTGAGGACCTAGTGAAACTGTGTAGAGGAAAGGGGTTTTGTGAAGATTAATCGCCCTCCAAGCTTGTCGTTATGAATTCGCTGACCACATGCTTTATCTTTTTATCTTACTGAAATAATAGATTTTGAAATAACATTGTTACTCAACTGGCAGATCTGAAAGGACAGTAAAGCAGCCTGAATTTTCTATTCACAGACCAAAACTATTAATATCTGTGTTACTTCAGGTCCTCTGAGCAGCAGGTACAGGATGGGATTAGCCGTGCAAGAGACTGATTTGGAGAAGCCCCTGGAAGGGGAGGTGGGGAGGGACCTGGAAGGGCTGTGAGGCAGAGCAGATCAGTGCTGACCGTTGTCAGGAGAGGGAAGAAGCTTGAGTGGATCTTCCCAGGCCCTTCAAGACAGCCTTTCATCTCCTGAGAATGGGCCCAGCCTGGCTTCCTTGCCACACCCAGCCCTTGGCAGGAGCCACCTGTGATGGGTCACGGGTTCCAGAGCACAACGCTGGGCTCATCTCCAGCAGTCAGAAATCTAAGTTACATTTTCAGGGCTGTCACAGTGTCATGAAAATGCCTCAGCATATTTTATGTTTGATGACCATGATTACCATTATTCACAGTAAAATGACTTATTAAAGCATATATTCATCTAGATAATATAAGATGGAAATTAATGTCTATTTGAAACTAACGGCCAGTGTCCTACTTTATGTTAAATATATTTCTGTTACTGTCAAAAACAATATGAAATTGACTGCCATTTTTAGTAATTATTTAACATTGATCTGGAGTTCTGGCTAATGAAAGGAAATATAGAACAAAAGCAATGTGAATGGCCATTGTAAAGTTAAGAAAAAAATAGTAATTATTTTTAAGGATATGACTGTGTACTTGTAAAATGAAAGAGAAATAGTTAGTTAATTGAATACTTAAGGCAGTTTACAAAATTAACAATATTCAGAATATAAAATTTAAAAGTAATTTAAAAAGCATCCTATTCATAGTGGTAATGAAAACATAAAATGTCCATATGTAATCGTTAAGTGCAAGAAGTATGTAAATAAAACTACAAAGCTTTACTAAGAAACATAAAAGATTTACATTAATCCACAGACATTTCATATTCTTTCAGGAGAAAACTGAATATTGCAAAGTTGAGGATATGTTTCATGGTAATTCATATATAGGGTACAGTGTTACAATAAAAATATACTCAATTTCCCTATTAATTAAAATTTTTGATTAACTTAAATTAATAAAACTATTCTAAAGTATTCTGAAAGAATAAGAAGGCCAGAGAGATACATTTATTTTTTTAATATAAGATTTTATTTATTTACTTGAGCAAGAGTGTGAGAGGGAGAGAGAGAGAGAGAGCACAGAGGGAGAGGGAGAAGCAGACCGCTGAGCAGAGAGCCTGACGTGGGGCTTGATCCCAGGACCCCAAGATCATGACCTGAGCCCAAGGCAGACACTTAACTGACCGAGCCACCCAGGTGCCCACAGAAGAGATACATTTAAAGAGGATAAAAGAGAAAGAATGAAATAAGGTTAACATTGCCGTAGTCAAAGCTACATTCAATTCTAATGAATAGAATATGGTCTTGACTCTGAAAACAATAGATTTATAGAACTGCAGAACGAGAATTCTAACACATGGGAATTCTGCTACATGACTGGGGCAGCACGTATGAGCAAGGAAGAGGGATGTTATTCACATGTTCCCAAATAAGCCACAGATGGACTTGAGAGCCAAGTTTTCAGTAGTGCCAACAGCAGCCGGTTGGGTATAAGAGAAAGGGAGAGCAGGGCTTCCTAAGATAACATGTGAGAAGGAGTTAGAAAGAAAAAGCTTGACTACATAAAATTGGAAATCTTTCATTCATATCCAAATATGCAAAATTAGGGCACCTGGGTGGCTCAGTTGGTTGAGGGTCTGCCCAGGGTCCTGGGATCGAGCCCCGCATTGGGCTCGCTGCTTCTCCCTCTGCCCCTCACCCTACTCTTGTGCTCTCGCTTTTTCTCTCAAATAAGTAAATAAAAATCTCAAATGAAAATATTTGCAACAAGCATGTTGGACAAAAGCTTAATATTTTAGGGTGCATAGAATTCCTGTACTTAAGTAAAAAATAATACTAAGCGTCTGTAGATAAGCACTCAAAGAACAAGATCAGACAGTTAATAAAAGAGTAATAGGAATTTCCTAATTTTTATAATTATACTATAGTTATATAAAATAATGCTTTACAGTTTGAGATTCTGAGTTATGGGTGTCCTTTCTTTTCTTGTTTTCTGCTTTTGACTGCTTTCAGATTTTCCACAACAAGAACAAGTTTCTTTCATAAAGGAAAGAAAGAAAGAAAGTGAGAAAGAAAAAACGAAAGAAGAATGAATGAAAGAAAGAAAAAGAAAGGCAATGCTAGTTGAAACCAAATGTGAAATGGCTACTATAATTAAAGTCGAGAGAAATTAGTTTTTATCCACTTTCTGGCAAATAAAATATATTTCCAGTATTGGTTGAGCCCACATTTCCTAAATTAGTCTTTGCAACTAGCTGACATCAAGCAGGAGCTCACGTTTTGGAAAGATGCTTTATAGTGTAGCAGCATTAGTGAGTCTCATTATAAAATGCACTGCCATAGAAAATATCCCTCAAAAGACAGAATTCAAAACCCCTACTAAGAAAGGGGCTAAGACCATCAAGATAATAACTGATTGAGGCAAAAATAATTAATTGATACTAAAAGAGGTAGGTGAAAGTTTAAGAAGTAATAGTGTATTTACGTACTCTCAAAGTGTCCACAAGATATTTATTAATTGCAAAGGCTCAAATAGCTTTACAGTGGAGAGACCTGACAGACGTCACCCTAACTAAGTAATCAAAGATAACAACATCAGAAGTGGGGAGTGATAGCATGTGCACCAGATATGGGACATGCAGAATTCAGCACCCCTTCTGTGGTGTTCTGGCCCAAAAAGCAGAGCCTGTGCTGATGAAAAGGAAACATCAGCCAAATTTAAGGTGAGACATACTCCACAAAATCACTGGTCTGTACCCTGGAAGACTATCAGTGTCATGAAATACGAAGAAAGACAACTGAATGTGTGTGCCCTGGCATCTTCTGGGTTTTCCTTTCCCATAAATGACATTATTGAAAAAAAATAGCACAATCTGAATAAGATCTATAGATTAGATAACAGAATAGTGTCAATGTTAATTTCCAAATTTTTATAATTATACTGTAGTTATATAAAATAATTTCTTGCTTTTAGGAAATACACACCAATTTAGGAGTAAAGAGTCTACAGATTACTTTTTAATGGTTCAGAAAAAATTAGACATGCACACATTTCAATATGCATAATTATATAAATTGTATATGCATATATGCATGAATGTGCACGTATACACACACACAGGCAGAGAGAGAGAGTGAAAACAAATACAGCACAATATTAACATTTGGAGAAACTGTGTGAAATATATTAGGGAATTTATTGTAATATTCTCACAACTTTTCTGGAAGTCTGGAATTTTGCCAAAATTAAAAAAAAAAAGAAGTAAAGCAGAAAGTGCCTGGGTGGGTGCAGGCTCAGCCAAGCATTAGTACTTCTTTAAGGCCCTGGCTGGAGTGTGAAGGCCCCTCATTTCCTGAACTTGACACACCTTCTTTGATACTGAGGGATGGAAAAACTCACCGCTTAAAACTTCTTGCTCAGAAGTGAACATCGCAATTAAGACACATTTAAGACAAAGAAGTACTAATGTCTCTCTTGGTCCTGTAGGTGCCATGTGTCTGGTACTTTCCATATATTTTCCTACTTAAATCCACTAACAGCACTGTGGAGTAGATACATTCATAATCCCCATTTACAAGTGACGTTTGAATAGGTTAAGTAACTTGCTCATGGTCCCAGAGCTGGAAGAGGCAGAAGCAGACTTGAACTCAGACTTGTCTACCTCCCTCTGCCCTTCTGCTTGTTCCACATCTGGGGACCATCTGTCTCTCTCATCACAACCTTTTCAAAGCAACTCTTTTTTTCTGGGTATTTACAACGCTAAAAGCATCCTTGTGATTCTCGCACATGATGTGGATTCACTGAATTGATTTGTGCCAAGCGTATGTTATCCCACTGACTCAGTGTGCCGCCATTAAAATCACGTGGAAGTTCTGCCCTGCTATTCCTTAAACTATCAGATTCTGGTTAGGGAAAGTGAAGCAGTGACCCATTTCATTACGTCTGTAAATCTGAGGTCCTTTAAGCTCTTTGACTTAAAGTGAGCAATCTCTGACTTATGCTGGCTCTGGTTTGTCAGAAGCCCCTCCTGGCCATGGTAGACATTGAAAAGAGACAAGACACTAACCTCTCCTGGCAGGTCTTCTCCCTCCTACTATCTCCCTGTCCCAGCTGCTATGACCTGAGACTGCTCTTATTCCAAAGTGTAAATGCCTCCAGGAGGACCCAGTTTAAGTCTGTTAAACTCCAATTTTGTAATTGTGTTAGTGCCCTAACAGGGGCTTTGTGTTTACCAGCTGAGAGATTGAAAAGGACTCAAGACAGCAGATTTAAGCAGGAAATGGATGGTGCAGGAGACAATTTCCTGTGGTTTTCTATGTTTTGAGATAAAAACTTAGTAAATACAAGATTTTAACTATGAGCCCTTACCAGCAACCCAGCACTGCAGCCACAGAGTAGAATCCAGTCTTCTCCCTTGTTAGCAAAGAATGTTTTCTTTGCAGGAAATGTTGAGGAGGGAAGGAAACAATATATGTCCCGACCTGATAACTCCTGGGACAAATGTGACCTGAGAGTTGACAGTTCCTAGGGGAGAGTGATCATAAAGAGCTTGGAATTTCAATGAAAGTGAGAAACCAGCAAGTACAAAAAATAAAAAGTAGAGGACTTGGTTGATTGTGATGGTTTGAATGGGACAAAGGAGAGAAGAAAGATGTCTCTTAGATCATTACCATCTCACAAGTTTATATTGGTGCCAAAACCTCTTCCCCACTCATGAAATAGAAGACCTTTCTTTTAAAGAAGGTCAGTTTAGGGAAATGCTAAATGCTGGTTGGTGCAGAAGAATCAGGATATGCCACATTCCACTGAGCAGTGGGGTTCAATTCAGAGGGTTGGGGGTAGAATAGAGGCTGGTGTGTGCAGCTGTGTTAGTCTGCTTTGGCTGGTTGTGTTGTGATAGAAATATCCACACAATTTGCTTTTCCTGGGTAGGCAGTGAAATAAACATCCTCATAACCTCATGGCTTCTGCTACAAATGTTTATTTCTCCCTCACATCACATTTAGGCTATGGGTCGGCTGCAGCTGCCCTTCACTTTGTGGATTGGGCTGCATGTACATTCTTCCTTCTGAGGGGTAGGCTGAAGGTATAGGCCAATCTAGAACTGGAACATGCTGTTGCTGGGGGAGAGGGAACAGGAGCAAGAGGGATGGTATAAACTCATACCTCTTAAAACTTTTTGCTCAGAAGTGAACATCACATTTATTTGGCCGGAGCATATTACATATTACATGGTCAAGTCCAAAGTGTATGAGGTAGATGTCTGTAGTCTTCCCCCAGGTAGCATGAGCAAGTTGCGTGGCAGGCAGGGATGTGTGTTCCCTGCGGAGGAGAGTGGAATGCCTGAGGGGCATCATTATGCACTCTAGAATAGTGAGTGGTTTACCGTCCCAGCCAGCTACCCTTTCGATGTTAAGTTATACATCCACTTGGGCGCCTGGGTGGCTCAGTTGGTTAAGCGACTGCCTTCGGCTCAGGTCATGATCCTGGAGTCCCGGGATCGAGTCCCGCATCGGGCTCCCTGCTCAGCAGGGAGTCTGCTTCTCCCTCTGACCCTCTTCCCTCTCGTACTCTCTCTCTCTCATTCTCTCTCTCTCTCAAATAAATAAATAAAATCTTTAAAAAAAAAGTTATACATCCACTTGTCTTCATTTATTCTGACAGAAAACATGAGGTCTTTGGATGAGAGAACAGACTGATTTCTATGCAATCTTACCATTATTTCCCCTTGGGGTGAACTGACGGGAGCCAGATGTTCCCTATACAGGCAGGGGTTTGTGCCACAGGAGAGAAACCCTTGAAATTATGAATCCCGGCCCTTATATAGGAGCTACTGGCACATCTAGCTATGTTCCTCTCTGGAGAAAGGAAGAAAAAGCTTTGTTCTGGAAAATAATGAAATCCTTTCTGAGGAGAGGAGGCAAAAGACTTACACCCCAGCATGCAAACAGATATTTCCAGAGGAGGTAAGATAACATCTTTCCAGAGGTCTCTATCTTTTTTTTTATAAAGATTTTTATTTATTTATTCATGAGAGACAGACAGAGAGAGAGAGAGAGAGGCAGAGGGAGAAGCAGGCTCCCCGCTGAGCAGGGAGCCCGATGCGGGACTCGATCCCGGGACTCCAGGATCATGACCTGAGCCGAAGGCAGTCGCTTAACCGACTGAGCCACCCAGGTGCCCTCCAGAGGTCTCTATCTTTAGGGTGGCCATAAATCACTCTCTAACCCAGGTGCTGGTGCCCTTTGTTCAGAAACCCCTAACCACCAGAAACATGATAATGTTCATAGGCCATTTTTCCTGATACTTGTGCTTTTTTTAATGTTCTGATTTTTAAGACTGTTAAAGTTGTTGTTAAGTTTTAGCATTTTCAGGTGGAAATGAGAACCTCTCTGGTGCACAGTCCTTGGTAGGTGAATATTCTCCAGCTGAGATGCTGAGACCAGAGTGAAAATCTCACGCTTGTCTCCCTCTCCCAACTGGTTGACATTAATGGGTTAGATATTACATCTGGAAATTCTTCATGTTCATATACACCATCAATGTGGAAAAGGTGAAGTTACTGAAGAAACCACAACTTGGATATTATAATTTTTCTTGCCTTATAAACCCTCAACATCTTAGCATTGAGTGGCACAATTTTTTACACTGACTCCTTAGGACTTTTTGAGATGCTATTGTGGAAAAGATGGGTGTTGAGCACACACAGTCACATGTATCTGGGTCAACATATGCTTACAGATTTAATATCTTTATGGATTATGCATTCAAAGAAAATCTGCTATTGTTTTTCAATGTCTGAGGTACTCTTCTATGTGTCTGTAGAATCTTAAAATGTCATCCAGTGGAAAAATGTGTGACCAAAAGAGAGAGCAGTAATATCCAGTTACCAAAGTGACAGAGTGACAGAGACACCTCTCCCTCCCCCAAGTACAACTTCTATGAAAAGAATTTTATGAAAAGTTTCCAAAATGATGCACAATGATACTGCTCTGGAGCCTAGGAATAGTGATTGATATATCTGTCTCCAGAACTGATTTCCAAGATACAGAGTATGACCGGCACCTGGAAGACCAGGGCCAGACCTCTGTGGACCTGCACATCACCTGCCTTCAGTAGCTCCAGACCAGCACCAACCAACCTCCTGGCCAGCCTCCATTTGCTCCCCTCTTCCTGTTTTCATTTGGGGTCGTCCACTCTCCAAATGCAGTGAAGCTGGAGGTGGACATAGAGATACAGTGGGCATAGGAGTTGTGATGGCCACAATAAGCAAAGGCAGAATTGGAGAAAGGCATGAAAACAGATTACAGTTTCTGGCAAGGGAAAGAGAAGCTGCTTCATACTATCCAGCAAGAAGTTTCACTGTAGGTAGATGAGCAGGTACACTTGCTGCTGCAAGTGTCCCCTTCAGTCTGCAAGAGCTGCACATGACAAAAGCCTGCTAGACAAACGCAAGCTTAGCTAGAGGCATTACAAATTAAATGCAATATACCCTTGCCTGTGACAGTGCTCTTCTCTCTATAATTCTGACCAAATTCCCACTGCCCCCACTCTGTTCATGCCGCCTTTATGTCTGTGCTGGATTCTTGCAGGGTCTCCCCACTTTCTCCCTTGTCTCCCCTTCAGTGCGCTCTTAAACCAGGAGTGAGAGACATTCTGCTCATTGCCAGTCAGGTTGTGTCACTTCCCTGCTCTCCAGTGACTCCCTACCTCACTCCATGTGGAGACCAGAGCACTTCCACTGAACTAGGAAGCCTAGCACCATCCAGCCCAATGCTCCATCTTCAACTTCACTTCCTACTGTTCTCCTCTCTGTTTTCTTAGTTCTGTCTGGCCATATTAGCCTCTTTGCTGTTTCTCAAATAAAGCCCAAGCACTTTCCTCCTCAGGACCTTTGCACTTGCTGTTCTCTTTGGAACGATCTTTCCCTAAACATCTCCTTAGACGCTTCCTTTCCTTCCTTCTGTTCTTTACTCAAAATCTTCTTTCTTCTGAGAAACCCGATCTAAAATGTCACCTATCTACATCTTAACATTTAACTTCTCATTTATTGGTTTGTCTTAAAATTTCCCACCATCTAACATGTGTATTTTACCTATTTATTGTGATTTTGTTGTTGTTGTTGATCTCTCCTCTCAAACATGAGCTGCACAGCCAAGGCTTATAGTCTGTGGTATTCACAAACAGCCTCATCTCCAGTGCCTAGTGTGTGGTTGGCCCTCAATGAACACTTGTTGAATATATGACTGAATGAAAAGACTCCTCCACATGAAGGCCAAGAGGGAAATATATACACAGCAAATGAAAACAAACAAAGTTAGGTCACTTTGTGACGATCTGAGCATTTAGGCAGCAGACCCAAAGCCAGGTCCTACTACTCGTCCTCTACCTAATCTCATTGACTTAAGGTTAACCAGCAAATCAGACCAATCCCCTGCCAGAGCCATGGTCCAGATCCAAGTCCTGACTACCCTTGTACCTGTGAGGCCTGGCCCCAACACACCTGTAGGGAGAAGACCCTCACCTGGAACCAGGCAGAACCTTGCCCAAAGGGTTCTAGAGCTCTGCCCTTTGAGACTCTGAAGGAAGGTGGAGCTCACCCCACAGGCTCCTCACCTGGGGGGTCCCCATAGAGAACCGCCTGCCCCTACTCCAGGAGTGGCTGGCAAAGGAGACTTTGGTCCTTCCTACAGGGGGATGTAGGTGGGAATCTGCCCTCTCTGGCTGGTGGTGAACCCCAGAGCAGCAAACATGTTAATATTTGACCATGCATGTTAATAAAATATGATATAACTTGAGCACAAAACTAGGCTGGTAAAAAGAATCTGAAACAGAAGGGAATAAAGTGCCATTATTCACAAAAAAGGCAGAATAAGAAAGGTATTCTTTGGCCCAAACCCGTGATAATTTTAGAAACCATCTTGAAATCTTAAGAAAGAAAACATCAACTGCAAACAGCAAGGACTTTGTGGGACCTACACAAAGAAAGCTACGAATATTAATTTTTAAAAATCAAAACAGGAATTTAGTAAGTGGAGAAACAGATCATGCTCCTGGTTGGAGCATATAACTTAATGTATAAACCCTTCCCCTATTCATTTGTTAGTTTAACTTAATCCCACTAACAAGATCCATGGGATTTTTATGTTCTAGAATGTGGCCAATTGAGTGTAAGGATTGAGTCCCACTAGATCTTCGGCAGAGTCCTGTGTGTGGTGTGGCCAGCACTCTATGGCCTCCTGCCGTATAAGTGCCTTGTGATAAACATAATGCTGTTACAGCATTTTACATGTCCCCCTGTGTCCACAGCAGCCCTGGTTCTCCAGATTCTAGACAAATAAAAATGCAAGCAGAAGAATTTATTTCAAAAATTAATAAAGGGAGTACTTGTGCTACCCAATGTGATATATTATGATAAATATATAGTAAATAAGTTTTCATGTTTTACTCTGTGTACATGTATACACACGTATATGCAAACCTGAAAACTTTGTGTGTCAATATATGAATAGAAGGAACAAGAGAAGAGATTGGTAATCTTGAAATACACGAGTTTATAAAAAATGTATTGATCTCTAATATATCTAATATAAATATAATATCTAATATAAAAAATTATTGCTTTCTATATATCTAATATATATCTAATATATTGATTTCTAATAATCTAATAATGATTGCTTAACAAATTACAGTTAGAAAACTATTTGTAGGGGAAAAAAACAAAAATGAAACAGATGTTAAATATAATAAACCATACTGGGGTTCCAGAAGACATATCTCCATTAGTGTCTTAAAGGTATTACTGACCAAAATAACTTTTTTTTCCCCAAAATAACTTTTTAATCACTGAACAGGATCTGCCTGGACCCTCCTCAGCTCTTAAATTCAGTGCCCTAAGAGAGGTTGTGTATTCAGTTGATCTGGACTGTCTATATTCGTTCCTAAAGGTCCCCTAAAGGGCAGGGGCCAGGTTTATCTGCTCTCTGGAGCCTGATGCCTAGGTCTGCTCCTTATTCTTTGTTCGGCACTGTGGCAAGTTACATAACCACCCCATGCTTCAGCTTCCTCACCTGTAAACTGTAGACAGCCACCATCTCATAGGGTTACTGCAAGGGTTAGGGAGTTCCTCTATGTAAAGCACTTAGAAAGGGGCCTAATGCATCGGAAGCTATATAAGTACTAGATATTAACTCTTACCACGCTGTTTTTCCAGTGCTAAAATAATGCCAGGCAAGTGGTAAACTGTCAATAAATGAACGACTCTGAACCTGCTTTGCTACCTAGCACCTCTCTGACTCTCTAAGGATACAGGCAAACCCCACCCCTCAGAGACAACTGGTGACAGATTTTGAAAATAGAGACAGAAATGCAGTTCACCAGCCTTTCTTTTTCTTCTGCCACTTGGAGCATGAAAAGCACTGAGCAGGATGAAGTCTGCACATATCCGTGATACATGAGTGAAATGAGCTATTGAAAACAGTGTAAGTGAGCTCCTAGCTGCTGAGGGCAGTGTTAAGCCCATATGTTTTGCATAATTTTGCCCCATCATATTGCTTATTGTACAAGGAAAATGTTTTGATAGTCTGTCACTGAAATCTGTTTTTAATGAAAACATCCTGGGATCAGCTATTATTCTTAGAAGACAGCTTTGTTGTGGAGTTAGTCAAGTATGGAGTTCTGTTATGAGAGTTTCCCCACCACAGATGTCCTGTGGAGAGAACATGAAGGTTGAGGAAAAGCAGCCATGGGCTGAGCAGCAGTAAATCTCGGCCCTGGGAAGGATGAAAGTGGTGGGGTGTGGGCCCAGCTGATGCCATGAACACTGATCCTAGCAGGAGGGCTGCTGGGGGCTGCCTCCACTTGTCCTCACCACCTTGGCTATAGGACCCCAACTCACCCCTCCTCCTGGCATTGCCCCTCTGCTGCTCTGAGTTGGGGTCTGAGGAACAAGGTACTGGGAGGAGGAAGCTGCACTCACATATTTATGTTGCTTGCTCGTGGAGTTGGAACTGTCCCTGTAAGGACAACTGGTCATCTTTGGAACCAGTCTTCCTTAGACTCAATCAGCATATCACTGGGTTGGGAAGAAAATGTCAAATGGGAAGTTTGGTGAACTTGGGAGATTAAAGTCAAGACATCTTTATTTTCCTTCTGTGTATCATTATTAATAGAGATTTGGTCATGGTTATGCTAGAGAACTGGAGAAGTATATGCATAAATGAAAATTAAAAAAATATACTTATAAAATGAGTATAAAAAATGAGTAGCTCTGTGGGTATGCCACTGAATCCATGTTTGTCGAGAAAAGCCTCACTAGTTTGTCAAAGCCTCTCTTTTTTTTTTAAATTTAAGATCAATGATCTATATGAATTGTAGGGCCTGAGAATTTGGAAGGCATCGTAAGTCATTAATGGCATGACATGATGCTCTAGGTAGTGGCTCGTGAAGACACCTCTTCCCAGGAAAAGGAATTCAGTGACAGTGGTGCCCTTAAGGTTATGTTGATAGTAAATCTTATATGTCCTGAAAACGTAAATGGCATCAAGTCAGGGACTGAAAGAAATGAGCTCGGGATGAAACGAGACGGATGGGTTAGACCCCCAGTGGTGCTGAAAGGTTCATGGTCATGAAACTGAAAATAGGACCAGACTCATTTGTGTGAGTGCATTGTCTCACTGACTGTTAGTAGAGGAGTCCTTGCTGTGACACCAACATGAGGGAAGTTCTAGTGACACAGCTTGCTGCTGGGATCTCTCAACAAGAATTGTTTTATCAAATCAGCGAGTGCAATATTCTGGTCTCCAAAAAGAAATAAGCTTTTAATAATCTCATTCAAAACACGTGCAGTTGAGCTTAATTTGTCCTTCCAGGTGGGTCTGTTGTGTTGCATTTGGAATTGCCCACATACAACTTGGCATCTCCTGTTGGAATTCAGTCGATCCTAATTGTCAGTCGTCCATTCTGAGGACAACTTAAAATAATTGATAGTCACGATTGCAGTCTTTTATGGGGGTGATTGTGCTAGTTGACCAGCTTTCTGAAGATACCAGATACATCCACTTAGAATAAGTGTAAATTCTTTTTTAAATATCACAAGCTTCCTTGGAAGGCCAGCAACTCTGGGGCTTTTCCAGGATGCCCACCCCCAGGCTCGTGGGACCTGCTGAGACCTGGCCACCCAGAAGGTGGCACCTTGACTAGGCTTCCCTCAAACCACTTCTTAGAAATGAGAAACCCACTCCCAACCGGAATCTCTAGATCTCGTCAAGGGTAGGTTTATGAGTGACTTTTTGTCATATTGTCCGTGTGGGTTGGCATTTTAAACAGCAAATGTACATTGTTTCTATAATTACCCAAAAAGGGTTTTAAAACATCTGTCATCTTTTATATTGCTTCCTTTTATCCATTCCACCCATAATGAGATTGTTCTCTTCCTCAAAAACCCTTCACTTCCTAGATGCAGACCAAATGGAGCAGGAGGAAAGAAAAACAACAAAAAAATTTTTTAGCACATGATAAATCACTGCGTTACCCTTTCTGTATTAGTTTTTAACCTTAGCTCAGTTGGGTAGGGACAGGATCAATATTGGCCCTGTATTGATATCTTATCTCGTTTATTTGATTTTTAATCATGGTACCTTTACCCTGGTGACCTGGTAGCAGGGTATTGGCACCTTTCAGCCTTGATCCCTAGAATGGTGCTGTTGGAGGGTTAGTTTGCAGGACACGTGCATGGATGTTGGGGCCTCAGAGAGCTGACTTGGGGACCATGAAGGATTGGCCTCGTTGAGGACTGTGCTTGCCATTCCATCCCTGCTCTGGTATAAGGGCTTCTACCACAGGCCCTGCTGTAATGATCTTCAGACGCGACCTTCCCACTTGATTTTCCTTTTGCCCTATGTAGTGGTGGGCTCTGAGAGTGTCCCCAAGGGTCCTAGCCCCTTGAGTAGAGTAATAGAAATTGATATAACTGCATAAAAATGCTCATGAATTTAAAGGAAGAATCGTCTAATCTCAGGTTACTTTCAAGGTACAACTTTGTTGATCCCCAATACTGTCAATTGCCTTTTCCTGTTGGGGTTTCCTCTACTTAAAGTCTTTGAAGAGCCTGGGTGGATTTGTAAGCTGAGATGGGCCAAAAGCAAAGGGTAGAGCAATTTTCTGGTTGCATTCATGTAGATAGTCACTTGGCCCTTTTTTCATTCCTTAACTTCCTTGGGTTCCAACTCATTCCTGATGGAAGAGTTTCCATCCATGTCCTGGTTGGTGGGGTGGCATGAGATTTTGGGATCTAGAGCTGGATGCTTTTTAATCCCCATTCACTTTGTTTATGAAGTCTCCACTCTGCTCTCATTCTTCTTCGCCAGTGTCAAGTTTTGCAGCTAAACTATTAGGAAACTGTAAAAAAACAATTTACAGTAAACTGTAAAGTAAAATACACCAGTATTCCCCCGGGTTAAGTGCTAAGTCAGTAATGTGTAATTTGAATGGTCTTTTTTTCTGTTCTTCTTACTCTTCTAATGTGCATATGCATGTTTGATTAATTGGATCAACATTTGGCTTGGGACAGGTGCATCAAGATGCTTCTTTTATATCTTCTAAAGTCTAGATTGTGAGTTCCTCGAGGACATAAACAGTCAGTCTCCCATCATTCAGCAATGTTTTCATCCATCCAAATCTCACTGCGCATGGTAAGCAAGCCCTTATACCAGGTCTGTGCTCAGTACTGAGGATGGCAGCCCCAGCAACCAGAGAACTTCAGGTTGACTTCTCAAGACAGACATTAAACAAATTACACAAATTGTTCTTTAGAATTATTTTTCAAAAATGCCAAAACAAGTAGAGAATATTGTTCTAGGAGCATTTATTCTGGCTGAGGAGCCCAGGGGACTGGGGACTAAAAGTTGTGTTGGAGGGCTGAGGGAAGCACGTTTCAGACAGAAGGAACAGCATGCAGACATCTCCAAGAGAAAGAGAAACAAGTGCTTCTGAAGACTGTAAAACTCCCCAAGTGGCTGGGGGGCCATGCATGGGGTGTGGGGAGGCAGGCAGGGGGAAGGAAGGAGGAGGCAGGGCCAGATCCCTTTTGCATGCTGAACCTGTCTCAAACTTTCACCTAAAAGAAGTGTGAAGGCCACTAAAACAAAGAAGTGCCACAGTCTGATGTCCTTTTATAAAAAGCATCCTACCTGTTGTAGAGAATGGATACGGGGCATGGGTAGGGTGGGGAGACTGATATGAGTCAACAGAGATTGGGTAGGAGAGACGCTTGGGCCATGACGAAGGAGTAGAAATGGTAAGAAGCAATGGATTCTAGAGTGGTTAAGAAGGAGTAGCAAAAGGTACTAACAGGGAGAAAAAAAAGTTACTGACAGGGAGACCTAGTGGGTAAGGAACCGTTACTGAGTCTGGGCTTTGGGTTTGAGGATAAAGATCCTAACTTCCTTTTGCACTGTGACTGGGGGCTGTGAGAAGCCCCAGCGGATGTTGGTTTGGAGTTCAGATGAGAGCTCTGAGTTGTCATGGGAATTTGGGAATTGTCAATGATCAGATAGTAATTGAGGCCATGGATGGGAATATGGGCCCCTACTGTGAATATAGGAGGGTCTGAGGACCTCCAACATGGAAAAGGTGAGTGAGGAAGAGCCTGCCTATGGGGCAGGGCTGGGGCAGCCTGAGGAGCACCTGAGAAGCCAGTGGCCACCGTAGGGAAAGGCCCCAGATAGAGTCCGGAATGGGCGGGAAGGGCACACAGCAGGATCTGAGTACATGGACCTTAAATTCTCTCTCTCCTGTGCAAATCTGCTTGGATCAGGGATGAGTATGATCTATGCATTCAGAATGCAAGCTTGTGACTTGTTCTTACACAAACCCATTTGTCAGCAAAGCTTCAGGTTTCATTGGGGTTTTTGGAAAGCTGATATCATATACCACTCTTTTCTGGAGTGCGACCATATTGATTCTCCTTTCAGAGCAACTTTAACTTCAGAGGAAGACGAGTCCATAAAATCAGAATAAAGATTCATGAACCACAGTGATACTGGGATTAATAGGACCCTGGTGGAATACCATCAGCAATTTTCCTATGTCTGGCATCTCACCTTTAGAGTCCTAATTTTTGACATGGTTTCTCTATACTAAAATGCAGATGGTGTGACCAGTGATTGCTATTTGGGGCAATACTCTACTGGCCATGTAAGGGACACTACTCCCTCTTGAATCTTTCACATCTGAGTAAGTGCACTGAGATGAATCAGTGATATTTCCAGCAGTTTAACCATAGATCCGGTTCCTTTGTGGTTGAGGGAGACTGACAAGTGGAGCACGTCTGAGGATGCTTTTAGGTAGTTTTCCCGTCCTCTCCCCACAAACCCCATGCCAAATCCTTATTTCCTGAAAAGAAAAAACAAAGATTTTCTTCTAGTCCCATGATTCTTACTCCTTAACATTAAATTTTAAAATCTAAATCAAATTACTCATGCCATAAAATAATGTTGCTTGCTACATTTTGTCCACTTCATGAAAGTGATTATGATCCTC
The DNA here is from genome assembly GCF_003265705.2 of Callorhinus ursinus. Lineage (NCBI taxonomy): Eukaryota > Metazoa > Chordata > Mammalia > Carnivora > Otariidae > Callorhinus > Callorhinus ursinus. The sequence goes on from NW_027397135.1 coordinate 4,888,347, forward strand.
GTGCAATTCTTCCTTTTACATGTTGATTGCCCAAGCCAGGTATCTCGGTGGGGGTGGGGGCACAACGTTCTTCTTTCGGGTAATGTCGCTGATTTTGTTTGCTTGGGATACACGCTGAGTTAACCTCGTTGGACTTTTCCCCAGGAATTGATGCGCGTACACGTGGTGGGTCATTATGCTGCTGCACCTGTGTAGTGTGAAGGTCAGTGTGTTTTTCTGATTATAAGAACCCATCCATGTCATTCCATTATATACCCACTCCACTCATAATGGAATGTGTCTCAGCCCACAGCCCACTGTGGTTGCCCGGCCCAAGAATTCTCTCAAGTGCACCTCTGACATTTGAGATCCATCACCCGTCCCTCCCCTGCCACCTGCATCCTCCCTTAAAGACCGTGCTCCATTTTGAGATGATGTTTTTTGCATGTCAAGTTTCCCTTGTGTGATGTGAACCTATAGTTGTCGCAAGTGACTTTGTACCTGGAAACAAGCACTCTGTGATGGTCCTTCCAAAGTTATAGCTGAGAACTCTGCTGGGCTGTGGGGAATTACCTTACTGTTGATGTGGATGCACGGAAATTCACATGGAGACCAGGACAGCAATTTCTCCTGCTGACTTGGTCAGGCCAGCCACCAGGAGGTTGCCAGTTCATTGGCGGGGGCCTCTTGCAGCTGGTGGGGGGGTGGGGGCTCTCCCTGGAAGGGCTTTCCCCAGATCCCTTCAGACTTCATGCCAAGTCCCCTCCTTCCCATATTTCACAGCTTTACAACTGTCGGTGAGAGACCCTGGTTTATAATAATCATAGTTCACACTAGTGGACACTCTATGTCATGATATGTGTTAGATGCTTTTGCTGCATGAATCCTCTCTACCCGCAACAATCTGAAGAGGTAGGTATGACCATTGTTCCCAACTTATTTTCGAGGGAACTAGGCATAAAGGGCCATATCACTGCTGAGTCTCCGGGTGGGTAAGTGAGGGGCAGGGACCTGCCTGTCTGAGCTGGAATCTCCATCCACAGGCCCTAGCGTGGCAACCCTTAAATGAGGCTTTTGTCTAAAAAATAATTAAAAGCTCACATCTGCATAGTACTTCCCATATGTACTAAGCATATCCACATGCATATTCAGCTAATCTGTGAAATAGCCCTGCAGTAAGGAGAGCAAAGCCCTGAGATGTTCAGTGAGCATCTTGGCATTCATCAGCTTGCAGGAGGCATGCAATCCTCAAACTCGGGTCTTTCTCCCACCGCAGGGCACTGCGTGCAACTTACCCACAGGGGAGCTGTCTTAATTAGTAAGTTTAGAGTAACGCACTTAGGGAATGAGCATTTTATGTGTTGTGTTCAGGAAGCATTAAATTAGTACTTAATCATATGCTGCCAAATGTGTAGGGGCAATCGCAGTGCAGTAACTTTAAATGTTTCACTTTAAATGTTAAACTTTTCTTATTGTGTCTCCCAGTCTGTTGTGCTGTCAGCAGCAGCTTTATTTCTCTGAGTTTACTCAGCTACCCACCAACTAGTCTTCCCCTTTGGGGAAGACTGGACTTTCTTTAAGAGAATGCTTTTCCCAATGCATAGCACTCTTGTCTGTTTACATTCCCCTGGGACTTCTGAATTTTCTCTTTGGCTATAAAGATGCAATAGGAAGTCTTTTTTTTTTTTTAAGATTTTATTTATTTACTTGACAGAGAGAGAGAGACACAGCGAGAGAGGGAACACAAGCAGGGGGAGTGGGGGAGGGAGAAGCAGGCTTCCCGTGGAGCAGGGAGCCCGACGCGGGGCTCGATCCCAGGACCCTGGGATCATGACCCGAGCCAGAGGCAGACGCTTTAGGCAGACGCTTAACGACTGAGCCACCCAGGCGCCCTAGATACAATAGGAAGTCTTAAAAATACCTTTTGGATGCATTTAACATTCTGGGATTTTTGGATGCATTTAACATTCTGGGAGAATGTTCTCACTTTCCTCTTTTGAGGACGGGTATCCTTCGAAAGTTAGGCCTTCCCTGTCCCAGAGAATCTCAGCTTACGTACATCTTCAGATCCAGGCTTTGCGTGGAATATAACTGCAAAGCTAAGTGGGCACACAGATAATCTCAGGGGGGTTTATTAGCAATCCGAGAGACACAATGTCCTAATATTCTCCCTTGACATTTATGTGAGTGAGCTCCCCCTGATTAACAGGACGGAGAAGACAGAGATCAGACTGATGTTCCCAAAGGACTTAGCTTGTGAAATATAAGCGTAACCACAACCTCCTACACAATGACCCTAGAAACCCAAAGGGACAGAACACAGCAACCTTATTCCCAGTTTCTGTGGAAAGTCAGCGCAAAACTCCTTGTCCCAAATTGCATGATAAAGGAAATGTCACAGCCCCATTGCTTTTGTGTTTTTTGTTTAGATCTTCAAAATTAAAAATAATCCCAAGGTTCCCTATGCCTTTCTGTAATATTTTTCAAGATTTACCATGGTCCAAAAGAAGTCTGCATTACTAGCTGGATTTATAAAAATACCTGGAGATGAACGAGAGATCACTTAATGCGGATATCTGACCATTTAATGCAGATACACTCTTCAGGTTCTGGAATGATCCTCAGCAGGATAAATGCTAATCTCTGGAAGAAGCCTAAATAAGGGGGAATTTCAGGCCGAGACTAGTGCTTCTCAACAAGGGGTCCGTCTCAGATCACCAAGTATAGCTTTGCATGTGCAACCTGGTCATCTGCATTTTGAAAAAGTTTCTGGGGTGATTCTTATATGCACCCCTAGTTGAGAACCACCGGCTAGAACTGATGGGAGTTAAACCTCTCTGTATGGGTGAATGAGAACAGAACAGAAATCTACACTGCAGATCTTTATGCTACAAAGAGGATCTTACTGCTCAAAGATAGGCTTCCTAAAGCCTGTAAAAGGTCCTTTTTGGAAAAGCAAACAAATAGACAGAGGAGTTACATGTTGCAATGACTAGCATCTCTGTGTCTGTTAGGTCCCCCAGGGCATAGATACAGTTGTGCAAGAGAGAAGTAACACCTGTGAAAGAAAAAGGGAGGAAAGAAAACGGGTTGGGAGCTTCAGCCTGACCGTCTCTTCCACCCAGTGGGACCTTCAGTAGCAAAGCCTGCCTGCTCAGAAACACCCATGCTGGGTGGGGATCGGCCAGGCCCTTGGACCCCCACCAAGCTCAGAGCGCTGTAAGACCATGACCACACCTCATAAGCTGAGGTGTCCCCGAAGGAGCTGGCAGCTGGAAGCAATGAATCCTTATCTCCATTGTTTGCCATACTCTCCAGAAACTTTAAAAAAATCGGTTCTGGGCTTTTCAGATTTTGGTCAGAAGAAGCTGGAATAGGGAGGCAGAACTAAGACGAGGTCCTGTGCTGGAATTCACTGCCTTCCGTGGAGGGACAGAGGGAAATGGAAGAAGTAGGGAGACAAACTTGGCTCATTAGAGTTCTCTCTGTGTCAGGGGATGTGCTAGAAGTCAGGACTCGGAAGAATAGGGCATTAAGATTTGGGGGATCTTAAAAACCCCTCATGTAGGAAGTGAACCCAGAGAGTGTGCTATCCCAGATCATCCAGGGAGGCAGGACTTACGGGGGGGTGTCAGCCTCTGCTCCACCCAGCTTCACGTCTGCCTGAGATTGACTGCACACCCCTCCTGAAACAGAATGTTCCTTGTCTGTTCATTCTCCTTCACCTCAAATTCTGTATGATAAAAAGAAATTGCATGTCTTCATAACCTTAGTGTTCTTGCTTAAAGTCTTCCAAACTGAAAATGATCCCAAAGTTTCCTATACCCTATCGCCACACCATCACATCCTGGAGGTGAGCTCTGTATCTAGAACGTATTAGTAGACAGAGGTGTGGATCCTTGGGCATCTGAAGCCCACAGCCAGCTTCCCTAAATCGCCACTATATCTCTGTCTTGCTTTTCAGTTATAGTGTCATTCAGGTATAAATGGAAAGTCATCAGAGGCCTTTAATTCCACCCCACAATTTGTCATCTTGACACCAGTAGAAAATCAGCAATGGAGAATCATTAATTCTCTACATTTATTGACTTGGGAACTCAGTTGAAGGATCCACTGCTCTCCTCCCTCCCCTCCTCCTCCCCCATTTCTCAGCCCCTCATAGATTTCAGGTTCTGAAGTCCTAAGCCACCGTATTGCAGTAACTACTGAAGAGATAAGCTCTAAATCTCCCTGCACATGAAGCCACAAGCTCTAGACTTCACTGAGTTGGAGACCACCAAGCTCTGCCCCCGGCTCTTCTCCACTCAATGCCTTGAATTCAGCTTTATTGGACCTTGAGAGAAAAATTATGTAGCCCAGCACTGCTAGTGGGTGAGCTGAGTCATGCCCTTGGCAGAGTCAAGGAACTACATCAGAGACCAGTATCCTTAGGTGAACCTAGAAGGGGTATGACCTGACAGGCGACGTCTGCTCCAGGGGCTGCTTGCCCTCTGCTCCCCAACAAGTGATGGGTACCCCCTCCTCAACCCCCTCAGAGCCCAGATCCTCTGGGGAGCGTTGACTCTGCCCAATACCTGGGGGGAGCTTTGCCATCAGTATTTTCCCATTAAGAAGCAGCAATCTCAGCACAGAAATAAAACTGCCCTGCTGACTTGCTCACAGCCTGTCCCCATAATTGTTCTGAGTGTCATCCTGACGCAGCAGCCCGGGCAGAACAGGCCACACAGGCTCACCTCTTTCTGTTAACCCTGCCCAGCAGGACCAGAGCCTCCAGCACAGAGCAAGGCTGTGGCACTGAACATCCTCTTGGTCTGCTCTTTAGAAGGTGTCTTGTTTTGAATACATAATCTGTCCTGTTCTTTCAAAGTAAGTGCTTTTATAAAAGGTCTGGACTGTCCTTTAAACATATTTTTCTCTCACTTAATGGGGAATGTATTTCTAGTTATTTCTAGTCTCTTTGTGGCTCAACTTTAGAAAGGGAGACAGGTAGGGGAAGGATGCTTTTGTGTGGAACTCAAAGATTGGTTTAAACTAGGGCATGCACATTGCATAGCTATTTTCCTCAGACAGCAGGTGGCCGAAAACGTGCATGTGTAGCTAATTGTTTTGAGCTTTGCTTGTTCGAAGTAGAGTGTAGTAAGTGGTTTTGTTCAAGCAAGGGAGTGCCAGCTTTATATGTGGCCGCAAATCAGACGCCTCTCTTCTTGGTAGTGCTGGATTTAGAACCTGGATCTTCTTTCTCAGCAAGAACTAGAAGTCCCTTCGTACTGCTTTTTATCCCCTTCTGCCCATTTGCATTGTGCAGAATTCTTAGAGAACACAGCATCCCTGAGATCCTGCTGCTGTCTGGGTCCAGCGCTGCGTGTCAGCAGATGTGGGTTCTGGGTCTGTGGGCTTAGTTATGCTTTCTTAAAGAAGGTTCTTGTTTTACATGATTTCAAACAATAAGTCAGTATTGTAATGATCACGGCTAAATACATACTGTACCATGAATGGATACGTATTTTCTTTTGTCTCTTGCAGATTTTTTTTTTCCCCACAAAGTAGAAATAGGATTTTGGAATATTTTATTCTCTGTTAAAGTTTTGGATATAGATTATCCGTGTCAGTCTGGCCTCATGAACTGCTAGGAATAAGGTATCAGACCCCAGAATAAGGGTCCTGGGACACAGGCGCATCCTGGTTTGGATGATGTAGATGGAGACATGGACCCGTCTTTCATTATTAATTTGGCACCTATTTATTGAGCACCTGCTATGTGCCAGACACAGTTGTTTTGGAGACACGGCCATGAACAAACAGGCCCCTGCCCTCATGGGGATTTCTTTCTAGTTGGGGGGGAGGGGTTTTTCAGAAATTAAAGTAAGTATACAGCATGATGTCAGGAACTGGGAAGTTCTACGAAGAAAGAAAGAGCAGGGTAAGGCTGGGTGGAGAAGAGAGGACCCAGGGACACCCTGTGTTTGCCTGCTTCACCATTGCACCCCACCTTTGGGTATAATCTCCAAAAACTCATGCTATCTCTGAACTTGCTTAAAAATTTAACCCAGAAGTCATCACTTCTATACTCCCTGGCAAGATTATTTTATTTGGCTGCCAGTGTTTTTTGTAGTTGTTGTGGGTTTTATTTTGAGGAAGAGTTTGATTCTGTTGACGAATTTATTAAAAAACAGACAATTCTATATAAAAATTCAAAATCTGAGCTTCTTTTGAAAAAAAAAACCAATAGTTCTTATAGTATTTGGTCCACATTCTGCTTGGCAGTCGTTGTCAGGAGGTCCCTGTTAGGTCAGGGGGTGTATGACCTTCTGATTGTCATTGTTCCCACTTAGCTCCCCCTCCTGCTGGCCTCTGAAGGCAGCCCTGGCTTCAGCCTGTTTTGATGCCAACCCTGCAATGCTCAGAGCAGTGGTGTCTCCAGTAAGAGGGAGCCTTCCTTCCTGGATGGGCACTGTGGAGCTTTCTCTTCCCACCTGGTCTCACGTAGCCCAGCAGAGCAGGGGACTGAATGATTTCATGCATGACAGTTACAGGTCTAAGCAACTAAGATGCTCTTGGAGTTATGGGTCAGTTACACTCCTGCCTAATTAAAACTCAACTCCATTCTCTCGTTATATCATCTTTTGTCCTTTATCAATTCAGCCCACCGAAACCTTCCCAGACTTTCTCTTCCCCAAAATGCGATTACCCAAAGTATGTTATTTTGTTCCAATTACCATTTATTTCATTTCAATGAGCTTTTCCAGAGTATGATGCCATTCATTACCTGGCATCAGAGTGAGACCCCAGCAATTACAAGAGGCAGTGTCCTCGGAGCTAGACCCGATGCTCCATGGGGCACATGCCCTGGGATCCTCAGCTCACCTCCTAAGAACGTCAGTGTTCAGGAGTGTCCTCTTTGTCTCAACTGGTTCAGCCAGTGTTTGGATATTTCCAAATGTACATAACTGTCATAACCATATGTTTGCAGTCCCCCTAATCAATACGTAAGTGTAATTTTCACTTAAATAGCCTTTCCCTACTCCATAATGGTTACTAGATTCTTTACTAGGTGATGCCCTCTCCCCTGTTGCACGTGTCCCTCCTCATGTCAGAAGCACACGTCTGAGTGTCTTTTACAACATTTTGCCCTGGTCAGTATCCCTGTCAGTGAGGGGCAGTCTGACCCTCACTCCTAGGCTCATTTTCTGGGAGTGGATCTCTTCACAGCCACCCCAGGGTTGCAGCTGCCTCTACGCAGAAACCAGCAACTTTGGCATCAGCTGGGAGCTTAGAAATGCAGACTGCAGGGCCCACTCGGGAAATGCTAAGTCAATATCTGCATTTTAATAAGATTCTCAGGAAATTCATGTAGACCTCTAAGCATTGACCACAGTATGTCCTTGGGAACTAAGTAATTCATCAAAACATCTACATGGTCATTAGGGAAAAAGTAATCTTGCCGTGTAGTTCAACAGTGGATGTAGAACGTGGAAAAACCAATTAAAGTCACTCAAAAACAGTTGTTAAATTAAACAGAATGTTATCACCAGTCAGCGAGCCAGAAAAGTGGTTAAGAGCCGACATGGGAGTCCAGTGGCCAACAGCTAGGGTCCTGTTTTGCTCCCAGCTATGTGACCTTGAAGAAATTACTTAGCCCAGTCATCTGCAAGTTCACCTGCTCGGTAGAATTGTCTGTAGGGCTTGGAAATACATTTTCAGCTACCTGGGATCCACAAGTAGAGAGACCTTGCTCCAGTAGCTTTCTGCTAAGATGCAAGCATCTAGATTTCTGGAAAATTTTTAGGGCATTTTGAAGCACAGCTGAGTTTGGAAACCAGTCGCATGGGGATAATAACATGGGTTTTTGAGAGAACTTAACGGTAGCACCAAGAGAAAGATTAATGTCAAATGCCTTACACAGAGTAGTTGCTCAACACAGATAATGGTGATGATGATGATGATGGATAATAGATTCTTTACTAGATGGTGGGGAAGATGGTGGTGGTGGGAGCGGTGATGGTGATGATGATCATGATGTAGGTTCCATTTACACATTTACATTTACATTCCATTTACATTTGCTGGATATGCACAAATCTACATTCCTTTTTCTGAAATATAAGCTTTACTTTATATGTGGGTCTGTGTGGAAGCCCATTAACAGAAATTGTCAGAATAAATATGATTATTTTATTCTGGCTGCTGGTAGGTCTGCAGCAGACTTGAATCTTCCCTTTTAATAATTCTGGGTGTTTTATTTTAATTTTTTAAAATTTATTTTTCATTGAAGTATAGCTGACCTATAATATTAAGAGGAACAAACTTCCAGTTATAAAATAAATAAGTCATGGGGTGAAAAGTACAGCGCGGGGAATAATAATAATGGTGTTTTATGTTTGCTTTGTACTTTCAGTTTTCCAGGTGCTTTGCTGTACATCATCTCCCTTGACATTCCGTCTGATCTTAAGGGGTGCGCAGAGCTCTCACATGATCTTAACCTCACTTGATAAGGACATACAGAAGCAAGGGGCTTGCTTAAAGCTGCTCACTGCAGCCCCCTGAAAGGGGCTCAGGTCTTTGGGCCCTGGGTCTCTATAGAAAGATTACTGGACTTCTACTACAAGCCATATTTAGGAGAGTTTCCATGGCAAATCTTTTTGGTTGAGTGCTGATGAATCTCCGCCAATTGTTAGATTAACAGTTGTCTGGGAAATATCTTTGTTTCCTGGGTCAAGTGCTAATTTAGTCTTACTTTTAGGTTTTTTCAAATCTGAGGAGGCCAAACAGAGGATCCTTTTTTTTTTTTTTTTAATGGAGAATCAATGACCACTGAGAACAAAGTAATAAAGGCCCACTTAACTGAAAAAATAACGTAATTTAGGTAATTGTTAGAAGAAAGTATGACACGGTCCACTAACCCTATATTATAGCACTTGTATCTGCAATTTTTCATTGCTCTAATTCCCTAAGGTATTTTATTTTATGAAATATTGCCAGGTGGCACTTTTCTACTTTCCCAGCCCTCTTGGAAATACCTGACAAACTCTCAGACCGGAAAGCTATGTCAAGAAGTTTTGCAGAATGTACTAGAAAGCACATCTATCAAACATTAAGTCAATACACAGTCTACTGACACCACACTCCTGGAAACCTCTACAAAAAGCTTCTTGCCTCCTCCACCACTGTTTTTCCCCAGCAGAGAGTTCAGCCCTCCAGCTCCCAGAACATGATATATAAAAGCGTGTGGGAGCCAGGGCCCTCTCAGCTCCATCCCCGTTGAATTATCATCCCTCCTCTCTTCTCCACCAGCACCGGTCCTACCTCCCAGAGAAATGGCCACTCTCTACTCTCTTGAAAACCGCAGGACCAGCTGTAACTGTTATGTGTCTAAAATTATGTCCACCATGGTCACTTATATTCCCAGGGCCCTCTGGTGTCCCTAGAAGGAGGGATTTTTAATTACTTTCTCGCAGGTCACTTCCTCATTACTCACTGGGCTGCCCAGCCGTGTCTCTGTATACTCAGTCCAGTAATCCACTTTCTGTTTTCTTAGTATTCGTGTGTGCAAAGTATAATTACAAGTCAAGAAGGGGAGCACAATGTCTTGGTTAATTATTATGATAGATTAAAAATTAGAGCCCCAATTCTATATTATTTAAGAATTAGGCATCTAAAAGCTCAACAGGTGTGCCCAAGGTAATCCACATTGCTAACTCATTTATATTGATTCCTCATCTGGAATCCTACTTTCAAGCCAGAGATTTTGAAATGAAAACAACTGAGGATACTACAGATACTTTCATACTAGAGATTCATTCATTCATAAATATTTGTAGAGTAGTTACTCTGGGCCAGATACTGTTCTATATGCAAGGAATAAAGTGGTGAGCAAAGCCAGTCCTGATTTTCCAGGCTTACAGTCTACTGAAAGAGAAAAGCCACTCAAACCATAACCTATATGGGTGTTCAGAAGGAAAAGAACATTGCTCTGTGAACACACATAAGGGGGGTACTTTACCTAGACTGGGATTTAGGAAGTGTACCTGAGGAAGGGACACTTATGGGGGAGCTGACATATGAATTATAGTTAATTAGGTAAGAGAGGAAGATTTTCTTATTATAAAAATTAATGCCATCTGCTTTCAAGAAAATCTGACCTCATTATTTAACATGGAGAGGTGTGAAAAATAAAGCAAGTTAATACTTTTTAGTTCATCTTTCCAGAACAATCTTTGTAACATTTAAAGTGTATTGCTCATTACCTTGCAAACCATCTCCTGTATTTCTGGGCAACTGTTCTTCAAATTATTGCACACCCTAGATCTGTAGTAGGCTCTCATAAATATTTTGAAGAGTCTTCAAGGAAAAGAATAATGACTGGCTATTTGCTTTATCCTACTACCCACAATAATAAATTTGCAGAGCTAGTGTATTGGTCACAGAACCATCTGTGGCAGAAGAGGTCTATTGAGCACCATACAAAGGAAGAATTACAGTTCAAGCCAAGTAAAAATATAGTAGAGTAAGAGATGAGCACCAAAGTAATTTCTCCCAATTACCAATCCCACAGTAAAATACTGGAATAATTAAAAATTAATGCACTAGCCTAATGTGTGTCAAGGGAGTAATTGGTTAGTAAAAGCTACTGCACTAAAATCAATATTTCCTAGAAGAGAGCATTCTCCTATCTCCCTTCTCTACATATGGCTTCCCTCGCCCCTCCCCTCAAAGGGAAAAAAAAATGGATACAGATAAGTATTATGAATAATTTCTTGATTCTATTTATGCTCTGTAAGCCTCAATTTTAACCTGAGATCTAAACATTTTAGTATAATTGATACAGAGATCAGGAAACAAAAAGAAAAAATGTCGACTCTCCTCCTGTCCCAGAATTAACAATTTGTGTGACAGTGTTACTACTGGGCATTTGCTCATTCTTTCCATTGTTCATTCATTCTGTGAACCTTAACTGATTACCATAGCAAGAACCGTGGGGCCACCCAAATGAACAAGACACAAACAGATGCTTACATAAATATGGTATGTGTGTTGATATTCCAAGGTGAGATATTGGTAGTTGTCCATAAAAGACTTTTGTGGTCAAGTAAGCTTGAGAAACACTGGGTTGAACAAACAATCTGATTTCTTTGCTGCGGGACTTCTCAGAGAGTTTAATGTGTGATGAGGGGGAAATTCAGAAATGCAGCATTTAGGTAGCATTTTTTTAAACATCATCTACTAAACACCATGATTCCTTGGTTATGTTCTGGGATTTGTATATCTAAGCAGGATTCTGCCTTCCAGGGAAGGAGGCTGATACTAGCAGGGCCGGTTAGGACCCGTAGCAGGAGGCAGAGGGATCAGGTCAGAGTTCTGACTCGGATGGAGGGATAGTGGCAAACCTCTAGTGATGAAGAGGTAGAAAACCAAGATAAAGCATAGTCATATAGACCAAGCAAACTTGATGCTAATTTATTTTATTTGCATTATTAATTTTAATAATATGAGATTTTAATAGTAAAAGCAAGGCGTTGAGGGTCAGTAATTTCCTGAGGGCCAGGAATTTCAGCACAGTGGATAAAGTCTATAGGCTCTTGCTTCAGACTTTTTAGGTTTATATCCATGTTTTGCCACTGCTGATTTCTATGACCTGAGGGAAGTTACCTTACCTCTCTAAAGCTGTTTTTTCATATGTAAATGAAAATAACAATAATACTCACTGCAAAGAAAGCATAAACAGAATCCTTACATCGGATAACATAAGTATACGTTACAATGTATATAATTGCTAATATTCTATTTTGATCTACAAAAACTGCAATTTAATAAGGCTCACACTAATAAGATTAAAATGCCTTGCCTTTTTTCTGATACTAAACATGTGCTTTTCCTATTCTCCGACACCAGCTGGGGGTCCAAAAATTCAGTTCATTTCTGACACTAACTCCCAGAGTTAGCATAGACCCTACAGCTTAAGGACTCAGTCCCACCACACTGCTCCCACTTTAGGCCCTACCTACAAATGGGATGCCCAGGTCAACTATAAATTCTTCCCAGCCAAGTATAAATTCCAGGGTTCCCATGACTCCTTCCCCTGGTGTTCAATAATTTAGTAGGAAGACGTACAGAACTCAGAAAAACACTATAGTTAATATTATAGTGTATCATAAAGCGTTCCAATTAGCAACCAGAGATACATAGGGCGAGGTCCTAAAAGGTCCTGAGGCATAAGAGCCTCTGTCTCTGCGGAGTTGGGGTGCACCACCCTCGGCATATGCATTTATTCACCAACTCGGAAGCTCCCCTGAACCCTGTCATTAGGGGTTTTTAATGGAGGTTTCATTAGGTAGGCGTGATTGATTAAATCATTGGCCATTGGCAATTGATCTGAAAGTTCAAATCTTCTGATCACATGTTTGGTTTTTCTGGTGACCATACCTATCCTAAAGCTCAGGGCCCACAGAGAGTCACCTCATCATCATAAATTCAGGCATGGTTGAAAGGGGCTCATACAAATAAGAGAAGATGATCTTATCACTCAGGAAATATGCCAGAAACAGAGGACAACAACCAAATATATACCTGAAACCACACACCTCTTACAAGAATAAAGATAAATACATATCTCCTAAGAAATTCTCAAACTGAATCAAACTACAAAATCTATGTATATCATATTTAAAGATTTATTTATTTGACAGAGAGAGCACAAGCAGGAGGAGTGAGCAGGCAGAGGGAGAAGCAGACTCCCTGCTGAGCAGGGAGCCCGATGCGGGGCTTGATCCCAGGCCCCTGAGATCATGACCTGAGCTGAAGGCAGATGCTTAACTGACTGAGCCACCCAGGCACCCCATGTATATCATATTTTAAAAAGATGTGTATGAAGTAAATGATTAAGAGAGAAAAGTGAGAAATAAAAAAATAATAATAAAAGTCAGCTTACTATCAAGTCAAGTACTGTTTTCTGGGAAAAGGTTCTTAATGTGACAAGGATGATAATATTATATTGATGAAAATTACAGTCTCCAGTGAAAGAGCCACGAACCTCTATGCTCCTCCTAATAATATGGCTTTGAAATAGGTAAAGCTGCAGGAAATGAACAGAAATGTACTTCTGTTGAGAGTTTTAACTTATTCTTTGGCATACAAGTGTGACATAAATATTATTACACAGAAGCCAAATAATATATAAAGTTAAAAGTTATACCAGATTTTGGTTCTGCATGATGGTTTCTGATTCTATATGCAAGAGGCTGAGAAATTTCCACTCCATCCTAACAAATAGGAAGCTGAACAGACTGAAAAATCGGCAACTCCTCCTGAGTACTTAAGTGAGAGGAAGACATAGGGCAAACTGCTGCCCACAGGACTAGTGAGCCAGACTGGCAAATACAGGGAGTCATGGCTTACCAAATCAAAGACTCATGAGAAGAAACAGCCACAGGAATCATGCTGAGGTAAGAAAATCTGTACTATAATTGATGAACTGCTGGAGGCTCAGTGCAGACAACTCTGAGAATTAGAAACTCCAGGGACCTAGTCTTAGGGGGCCACCATGATTTTGAAAGATTTATCTCCAGGAGCTCAACCGGGTTCTGATACTAAATATCTGGAAAAAATACCCTCAGACTTCTGGCAGAGGGAGGGGAAAAGGAACATCTTGAACTACCTCAGAGCACTCCGTTCTTCTTAACTAAGCCTGTCCTCAGTGGAAACTAGTTAACCAGAGTCTAACCTGCTGGATTATTACCAGAGCTTAAGTGACCAGGGTGCAGGGGGAGGAGGGAAATACCCAACTCAGCCTCCTCTAGCTATCCTGTCTCACCTAATGGAGGAGAAAAATATAGAGAAACACTTGTGAAGTTGTTGGGAAGCAAGAATTTGTGTCCCTTCAAAGGTCCATCTAGCTGGACTAAGGATCAAATTGACATGAGGCAGATTAACAGGGGGACCTCAAATTTAGTAGTGTACATATGGGGAATCCACACAGACAGGGAAATTCCAAAGACAGTCAGGAAAAAAATGAGGTATATATGCCATTCTGAACTAAGGAAAAGGGGGTAAGGGCCTGGGATTTCAGAGGATAGGAGCATCCCTACCTCTAGGAATCGCTAACATTCCTATCTTCCTATCACAGATGTTTGGTAATTGGACGTTTGTCCTATCATACAGATGAGTAACTCGGATAAAATTTATCTCTGCTAATAACCCTTATTCTGGGAAAGACCCCCCAACTTAGATTCTTCTGTGAGGTTAAAGGAAGGGAAAAAGTTTCTCTTGAGCCCACAGGTTCTCAAGTGCCTTCAGCTCAAAATAACCCACATGCCAAAGTGTCCTGAACCCCTTCAAACTTCACGCTGTCACTTAAGAGACAGTTCTAATCATTGGACTAAAGAACGTTCTCCATCCCTCCATCCCACCACCACATTACTGGAGGCCTATTTACAGCAGTTCCTTTTATCCAGCGCATCACGTCAAGCTATCAGGAGAAAGATGACAAGGCATACTAAAAGGCAAAAAAAAAAAAAAAAAAAAAAATACAATTTTGGAGACAGACCAAGCGTAAGAACCAGATATGGCAAGGATGTTAGCATCCTCAGACTGGGAATTTAAAACACTTGTGATTTATATGCTTTCTTCAAGATTTATATGCTAAGGACTCTAGTGAATAAAGTAGACAGTATGCAAGAACAGATAGGCTATGTAAGCAGAGAGATTAAATCCTAAGAAGAAATGCTTGAGATCAAAATTGCTATAACAGAAATGAAGAATGCTTTTGAGATGGGCTTATTAGAAGAGTGGCCGCTGCCAAGGAAAGAAACTCTGAGCTTGGGGATATCTCAGTGGAACCCTCAAAAATCCAAAAAGGAAAGAGAACAAAGACTCAAATAAAAAAGCAACAACAGAGCATAACCTCTAAGGACCGTGGGACAACGTACATGTCATGGGAATACCAAGAGAAGAAAGAGAGTAAAGAACAAAAGAAATATTTGAAACAATGACTGAGAATTTCCCCCAAATTAATGTCAGACACTAAAACCATAGATCCAGAAAGTTCAGAGAACACCAAGCAGAATAGATACATCCAAAAACTACACCTAGGCATATCAAATTCAAACTATAGAAAATCAAAGAGAACTCTGAAAGAAACCAGAGTAAAATAATACCTTACCCAGAGAGAAACAAAGAAGAGAATTAATCTGACTTTTCCTCAGAAACCATGCAAGCACGAAGAGAGTGGAGTGAAATATTTAGTGTTTAGAGAAAAAGAGCCACCAAACTTAGAACTGTACTTTTCTCATTCAAAAAGTTTTCTCTTTCAAAAGTGAAGGAAAAATAGAAACTCTCAAAAATTGAGGGAATTTGTTGCCTGTGGATATGTCTTGAAAGACATGTTAAAAGAAGTTTTTAGAGACAAGGAAAATAATATAGGTCAGAAACTCAGATCTACCTAAAGCAAGAGCGCTGAAGAAGGAATAAGTGAAGATAAAATAAAAACTTACTTTACTTATATTTCTTATTTTTCTTGTATTTCTTATTCTTAACTGATCTAACAGGAGTTTGTTCAAAGTAATAATAGCAACAATGTATTTGATTGTATATGCTTATGTGGGTATATTATGTATATGTGCATATATATGTATACACTTATGTATGCTTATATATGAGTGAAATGAATGACGGTAATGATACAATAGAGGGAAGGAAGGAATTCGGATTCTTCCTAAAGTACTCACACTACCCATGAAGCGGTAAGGTGTTATTTGAGAGTAGAGTCAGAGCAGTTGTAAATTTACATTGGATACACTAGGACAACCAAGAAAGTAAGTAAAAAGGAGAAAAAATGGAATCACATAAAATCCCTTTTTAAAACCACAAAGAACAGAAAAAGAGTGGAAGATAGAAATAGAAACAAAGAATAAGGGCAACAAATAGGAAACAGTAACAAAAATGGTAAATATTAATCTAAAATATCAGTAATCATTTTGAAGACCAGTGGTCTAAATGTACCAATTAAATGTCAGAGATTATCAGAGTAGATCAAAAAACTGGACCCAAATATATGCTGTCTACAAGCAATATAAATATAAAGGGATATATAGATTGAAAGTAAATGGATGGAGAAAAATGTGCCATACTAACACTAATCAGAAGAAAGCAGGAGTAGCTATATTAATTTCAGACAGCAGAATTCAAAGCAAAGAAAGTTATCAGATATAGAGAAGGACATTACATAATGATAAAGGAGTCAGTTCTCCAAGAAGACATGACAGTCCTTAATGTGTATGCACTTAAAACACCATGTTAAGCTGCATGAGACAAAAACTGCATAGAGTCCATTATCACAGTCGGATCTCTCAACGCACCCGTACCAGAAATGGACAGGTCCAACAGGCAGGAAATCAGTAAGGACAGTTGAGCTCAACTGTCAGATACTGACAGTCAGTCTAGTGGATGCAATTGAGATCTATAGACGACTTCATCAACAGCAGAACATGCGTGCTTCTTAACATGGAACGTTCACGAAGATAGACCACATTCTGGAGCATAAAACACACCTTAACAACTATGAAATAATAGAAATAATACAATAGCTGCTATCAGACCACAGTGGAATTAAGCTAGAAATCAGTAACAGAAACTTAAAACCACCAACTGTGTGGAGATTAAACAAGCACTTCTAAATAACACATGGAAAAAGTGTTTGTTTTTAGGTGGGGAGGGGAACAGGGAGAGGGAGAAAGAGAATCTTAAGCAGGCTCCACTCCCAGGGCAGAGCCCCACAAGGGGCTCGATCTTACAACCCTGAGATCATTACCTGAGCCAAAATCAAGAGTCAGATGCCTAGCCAACCGAGCCACCCCAGACACCTATGGAAGAAATCTTAAGAGAGGTTTTAAAATATTTTTAACTAATTGAAATTGAAAACCAACTTACCAAAATTCATGGACTGCAACAAAAGCAATGCTTAGAAGAAAATTTTTAGCATCAAATGGATCTATTAGAAAAGAAGAAAGATCTAAAATCAAAAATCTAAGTTCCCATCTTATGAAACTAGAAAAAGAACAGCAAATCAAAGCCAAAGTAAGCAGAAGAAAATAAATAATAGGAATTAGGGCAGAAATCAATGAAACAAAACAGACAATTAATTGAGAAAATCAGTGAAACCGTAATGATTACAATTACAATTCTGCTCACAATACAATTAGACAATAAGGTTTTTAAAAATCCCAACAATTTTTAAAATTGAAAAATAATTGTTGGTCAAAGAAGAAATTAAAGCTATAATTTTGACTATTTAGAAAATAATGCCAATATGATTATTATACATTGAAACTTGTCAAATATTGCTGAAATTATTTATAGGGAAAAAAGTCACAATTATGTTTTTATTACTTAAAATCAAAGAAAAGAAAATTACTAAACACCCAGATGAAGAAATTAGAGAAGCCCCAGCCAAACAAACCTAAATTTAGAAAGAAAAATTAAATAATTAAAATAGAAGAAATTGATGTACTAAACATAAAATACAGGAAAACAGTGGCATTGATAAATAAATATAAAAGCATTTATTTGGGGGAAGGCAACATTCTGGCCAGACAGACCTAATTAAAGAAAACAAATATCCATGATTAGAATCAGAAAAGGCATATAAAATTACATCAAGTTCAAAGAGATTATAATAACAGAAGTTTTTATGTTCAAAATTGTAATACTGTATTTTAAAGACTTGGATTAATTTCTTTTTTCTTAAAGATTTTATTTATTTATTTATTAGAGAGCGAGCAAGAGAGAGAAACAGCATGAGAGGGGAGAGGGTCAGAGGGAGAAGCTGGCTCCCCACTGAGCTGGGAGCCCGATGCAGGACTCGATCCCAGGACTCCGGGATCATGACCTGAGCCGAAGGCAGTCACTTAACCAACTGAGTCGCCCAGGCGCCCGACTTGGATTAATTTCTTAGAAAGGGAAAATTACCATATTTGCAAAGTAGAAAATTTCAAAATACCAAAATTATGAAGGAAATTATAAAACTTGCCAGAGAATACCTATTAAAGTTTCCAGAACCACATCATTTTAGAAATGGATAGTTATACACTTTCAGGAAATACATAATTCACATGATAATTATCAGAGACAAGTAGTAATTATCCATAGTAGTAATCAGAGAAGATAAAACACTTGTCACTTTATTTTTTGAGGCTCTCGTAACCAGTGTCCAAACCTACAAGGATATCACAAAGTAAGAAAACTAGAAACTGACGTCTTTCATAAATATAGGCGCTAACATCCCTTTAGATCATTAATAATCAAAATCAACAATCTATAATTCATTCCTGTATTTAAAAGATGTTTATTGAGTTTCTCTAATGTGCAGGCCATTCTGCTAAGCATGACGAACACAGGATCACCACCCTCAGGGAGCTTCCTTTCTAGTGGGGTAAATAGATACATACAAGTAACTACAGAACTGGTTACCTGACTGAGATAAATGCTGGGAGACCCACTATGGGCTAGGACAGTGCGTGATGAGGTGACTTGCTTTTGGGCTCAGGAGCTGAGAGCTGTAGTTCAGAGCCAGAGCACCAGGCCTGGAGTCAAAGCTTTATTAGCTATGAAAACTTAAACCCAGTGATCCTTAACAGGAAATTAATTTGATCCCCAGATGATATTTGTAATGTCTGGAGACACATTTGCTTGTTACAACTCGGGAGGCTGCTACTGGCATCTAGTGGGTAGAGGTCAGGGATGCTGCTGTGCCCAGGATGGCCCCAACAACAAAGAACTGTCTGGCCCCAAATATCAATAGTGCTGAGGCTGAGAAATATGAGTGCGTGATGATGAATCCCAAATATGTTGCTCTAGTGGGGGACAAAGAGCCAGCGCCATATATCTAACTGTTCAGTAGCTCTTTCCGTTTGGAGCTTCAAACTCAAAATATGTCATCTCATCTTCCTCTGAAAATCTTGCCTCCTTTTTAGTTCATTTTTTTCAGTAAATGACATCACCACATACCCATCTGCTCACACGAGAACTCCGAGTGCCATCCTTTCCCTCACCGTGGAAATACTTACTATCTTCAATAAAATTCTGACAATCTACCTCTTAAATATCTCTTGAATCCTCTACCAAGCTCCTTTGTGGGGCTTCTATTTACTTCTCCAGTCTTCTTACCACTCCTCATTCTGCCCCTCTTGGAACAAACATGCTGGGAACCTTCTCTATTTTAGTTGTACTGGCCACAGGGCCCTCACATATTCTCTTTGGGGCTATGACATTTTGGCATTGCCTACAATCGCACGCACTTCACCTGATGAACTCACTCAGGTTTCAGCGTGGATGTCATTTCCTCCAGGAGGCTTTTAATGAAACTTCAGGCCTGTAGCCATCTACTACTCTTCCTTGGCACCTGTGACATGGTACAAACTTTATTCTAGAGTTATATGAAATTAAAGCTTGGGAGGGATTTAGGTTAGGAAGACAATTTCAGTATAGGAGTAAAGGAACTGGAGAGAATACTTGCAGAGCTAAAGAAATTAACAAGAAGGGCTAGTTCACCCATCCATGAATACACCAAGTCTAAGGAACAACCAGCACGTAGAACACTGGGGGATTTCTAGAGCTCTTGTCACAGCTGCCCAAAGTCTGTAATGTCTGATAACACACAACTGATCTTATGAAGCCAAGAAAATAAAGCAGTGGTTTTTTACTGGGGGAGGGGAGGTGGTGGCCTAAGGTGGCCAGACATAGCCAACTGGCAATGTCTGGAGGCATTTTGGTTTTCACAGTTGGGTGGTTGTTGTTGGCATCTGACTTGTAGAAGCCAGGAACCCTACAGTGCCCAAGACAGTCCCCATAATAAAGAACTACCTTGCTTAAAATATAAAGCAGGGTTGAGAAACACGATAAACATACTGTGTGTGTGTGTTGGCACAGCATGGCACCTGTCTCCTCCAGAGCAGGTGAGCTAAGAGACCGAGGTAGAAGCTACAATGTCTTTACGACTTAGCCTGAGAAGTGTCACTCCTGCCTGATTGTACTGGTCACAGAGACCAGCTCCGACTTAGTGCAGAAAGGCACTTTGTAGCGCTGTGAAACACCGGGAGGTGAGGATCACTGGGAATCATCTATGACGCTGGCTAAAAGTCTACAAAAACAAGAACAGATATTAGAAAGTAAATCACTGTAACATTTGGAGATGTCAATTGTCTAACTAAAAAAATGGTCAGTTGAAATATCAGAATTAAAAGGAGTTAAATAATGTGACAAGAAACAAAACAGATACATAGAATAGATGTCAACAGATTTCATCGAAACTAGTGATATAAAGTTAGAAAATATGAGGGAAAGAAAATCCAGTCATAAAGTGTCTAGAGCTAGCTGCAAAAAGAAGTCCATTGAAACCCTTTGAAGAAAAATGCAAAATTTCACAAAGGGACATAAAAGATTGGAATATTATTGAGAGTTACATCATGTGGCTGGGATGGAAACACCGAACTTTACATAACTTCATTCTTCACAAATTAATATATAGACTAGATACAAATCTAAAATCCAAGGAAAGAGATTTGTAGAAATATAATTTCCTATATGTTTTATTGTGTATGTATTTTATTAAACAATTCCAGAAACTATCTAGATGAATAAATGGAACAACATAACCAAGAAACTTTAGGGAAAGAAGTGTGGATGTTCGGTTTAACATTAATACATTCTCAAGTAATTTGAGGTGGCCTGGTATTGGTATGGTAATGTAATGGAAGATGAGTGAAACTATATAAATAGGCCAGAAATTGACCTGAGTATAAATTTTGTAAATAATAATGATGAAATAAAAACTCTGAATAAAAAATACATTACACAATAAATATTAGACACAACCAATTAACTACTTGAAAAAACTTAATCATTTTCTACACTAGCCATACACCGGTTCCTAATAGATTTACATTAAATGTGAAACCATAAAGAGTCAAAAGAAAATGTGGATGAATATTACCTTGACTTGGAGAGAGAGTAATCTTTTAAGCATAAAATAACAGAATGATAACAATGGAAAAGAAATCCGGGTATCTGCCAATATAAAATGTCAAATTCTCTGTAAGTTAAAAAAAAAAACACCATAAGCAAAATTAAAGACAAGTAAAGATCAGCAAATTTTGTCATATCAATGGAAAAGTGTGGATATCCTAAATATATGAGAAGTAGTAAAATATGTTTTTATGATAAGTAAAGCAGTAAAACCGTATGACAAAATAGAAAAGACATGAGTTGTCTCTCCATTGATTATTCTTTCAATATATATTTGTTGAGCATCTATGATGTACCAAATACTGTGATAGGTATGAGTCATACATGTAAAAGATTATTGAACCACTGAGAATATATTTAGCCATACTAAAACACAAAACAAAAATTAACGAAAAACACTCTGCCATTCTGCCTATCAAACTAAAAAATTTAAAAATGATGCTGAAATTTAAAAATGTGTTAAATGTGTGCTGGGACAGGCACTCAGAATATGCAGAGGCAAATGAGTCGATGTGAGTCATAGGTTTTGGCTAGCAGTTTGCATGCATCAAAAGTATGACTGAGTTATCAGGGTCCTCAGAGAATAATATAACAAAATACTCAGATATTGGTACAAAGAATAAGCTATAGTTTATTTGCAGCATACATTTACAATAGTGAAAAATTAGAAATATCTTAACAGACTCCAATTAAAAGATGATTTAAAATGTTTAAAGTAATACCATAATATGGAATAGTATGTAACTTTTATAAAACAAATCTCCTAAGAATATTTATAAAATAAAAATTGCCCATGACATAATGTTATATAAGTAAAGTACAACGTATACAGCACAACACTTTTTTTTTTTTTTTTTGGCTGAAAAATGCATTGGAAATAGTTGGAGAGGAAATCCCTGATATATCAGCAGTGCAAATGTTGAGGTAATGGGGCTTGAGGTGGTTTTGGTTTTTCTCTGTATGTTTTTGTTTATTTTATAAGCTATTTTTAATTAGGTAGCATTGTTTTTATAATAAAAACTATGAATTAGAAAGAAATGGTATATATAAGTCTTGAAAAGGCAAGAGGAAGAAGTAATGTAGATGCAGGAAGCATCTGCCCAAATTATGGAGCTGCCTTGCAGCTTGGTCATTAATTTAATCCGTGGGGTTCCCCTCCATTACTTCCTTACACCTTACAATCTCTCTCTCTCCTTCACCTCAACCCCGCTCACACACACACACACACACACACACACACACACACACACACACACCCCTGCAACAAATCTAATCACTGTTCAAAAGAACAATGTAAAAACTAGACAGGTGGCTTTAGTTTATTCAATCAAATGCTTTAAGGAGTTTTTGCCAATAGCCTGCTAATTGATCCATGGGACCATTTTCTCTAGTGATTTGTGGTATTTTATGGTGTCAGCTTTTATTGAATTTCTTTATGGGATTTTTGTTGTTAGAATTGTTTCATAAATTGAGATCAATTATAGGGAATGGCATCCAGTACTGGTGCTAGAAGGAAGTGGAGGTGGCGTAGGGGGGATAGATCGTGATTTCAAGAATTGATTGTGCAGAAGGCCCCTTGTCAAAGGCCCAGTCTCATTCCAGATGATGGAGGCCCTGTGGCAAAAACTGACCCTTTTATTTATTTTGCTTCCTGTGTAAAGGATACCAGAAACTGTGGGAAATCACATTACACAGAAACCATGCCACGGACAGTTCGTTTTCGATCAATCTAACAGACTGACTTACAGCCTGCCCTGTTCTTTAGAGTTATCCAAAGGCCAGCAATATCAATTTCCAACGTCGAGACTCAAAAACTCCAAGGGGGTGTGGTTCCTCTGAGAATTCCCCTTTGTCCCAGCAAGTGACCAGAGACTTTCTGTGATACTGCTCCCAGTTTCCCATTCATTAAAAGACACACACACACAAAGGTCTCACACAGTGGTTTTTAGAATTTAGGTGTTAAATTTAATCTTTCTAAAAATTATGTTATCAGGTACTATTCTATTCAAAATAAAAATGTAGGCAGAAATTCACATCATTATGACCTCTTAAAAGTTGTGAAAAATAGCCCTGTCTTTTCCTATGTTAAGGAGAATTCCACCATCTTTATGTAATTATGAATTATTATTAATCCCAATAAGAAGTGTTTCATTTCTTAGATGATGCTATTTTATTTTTGCACAGCTATAGGCCAAATGTGGTCTTCTGGGAACATGCTGAGAATGCTGGGAATGTGTTGGTAACTCTTCTTGGAACACGCCTGTCCACTGGCACAGTCTACATTTGAAAACAGACCTCAACCCGAAACCGATTAATGTTTTGTAGTATGTGCAAAACGAGTTCAGCTTTGCTGTCTCCTTTTATGGCACATGGTCTAGCTTGTCTTTTTTCTGTTTTGTTATTCTAAAGTGAAGTCAGCTACCTGAATCATAAGGAACGTAGTGTAGCCCTCCTTTGCCTGTGGAGTAGAAAGTACATTCAGCAGAAATGCAAATATCTCTTATCCCACTTAGGTTTGTCACTCAGAAAGTATCAGCTGGATACACTCAGTGTTGGCTGGAAGCTTCATCTGGGGTTTCTCTGGGGTTCTCAAGATGCTCAGGGCTTTTTTCTCTTCCTCCTTCTAGTTCTGCTCCTCCTCTATGTGAGAACAGACTGTATATTTGTAAAAGAAAAATGAATCCATTAACTAATTAAGATGTGATGATGAACAAATCTCCGCCATGTCCTTCCAGTCCCCCTATTCAGATGGGGGATGCCCCTGCTTCATTGCAAAGGTCAGAAAAGAGGGTCAGAAATGATCAGAGAAAATGTCTTGCCTTTCAGGGCAGGTGAAACTGCCCACCCCTTCTGTAACACAACCCACTTGTGCACTAGTCCCTGCTCTCTGTTTCCTAGGAGGACATCACCCCAGCACACACACCCCTGCCCCCCCAATCTCTGCTAGATCATTCCCGTAAGTGTGAACCAGCTCCTTCTCCCAGACATTCTCATCTCCCTCCTCCCTCCCCACCCTCCCCCACCCCCTTCTCCCCTGCTGTCAGGCAGGACTTCTTCAGAGGTGTTTGGACTGCCTCCCATTCCTTTCCCTCCATCCTCTGATCAAGCTTCCCTAACTGCAGCTCTTGTTACACTCACCACTGGCTTCCACTTTGGAAAATCCACTGGTCACTGTTCAGTTCTCACCTCCCAGCCCCCGACATGGTTGACAACACCTTCCATGAAACACTGCTTTCTCCGCTTGCAGGAAAACGTCCTTTCGTTTTTTTTTTCTCCCCCTAATTCACTGACTGCTTCTTGGGCTCTTTCCCTGACTCCCCCAAACCTCGAACTGCGGGCTGCCCCAGAGCTCAGACCCTGGCCCTCTCCTCCCCGTTGGTGGTCTCATCCACTGCCATGACTTCACAAAATGTCTCTAAGCTGGTGACTCTGGACCTTTCCCCTGAACTGCACACTTGAGGGGTCAGCTCCTGTTTTAGAGTTCCAATCGGATGCCCGACAAACATCTCACATTGAAACTCTAGCTGATGTCCTTATCGGCTCGCCAACTTCCTCCACTCACAGTCTCCCCAGTGTGTCAGTTGATGGCAGTTCCATCTTTCCTGTCTCTCAGGCCAAAAACTGTGGAGTCATCCCTGACTCATCCTTTCTCTGCACCCCACACGCAAAGCGCTGTCCTCAAAAATAGATCGTTTCTCAGCATGTCCACAGCTAGAACCCTGGTGGGGGGATCAGCATGTCTCCCCTGATCTCGTTGGCAGCTTGCTAACTGCTCTTCCTGTTTCCATCCTTGGGGCGTACGGTGACACTCCCCCCAGCATGCCCCTTTTCAAACCTAATCTGGAATGTGTCACTTCTCTGTCTGAACCTCTGATGGATGGCTCCCAAAGCCAGCTCAGCAGCCTCCCGGGCCCTCCGTGATCTGGTTCTCGCTTTCCTCCCCTTGCTCACTCTGCCCCAGCCACACGGGCCTCCTTGCTTGTCCTTTGGCACTGCCTGCACAGCTGCTTGGGGTTTCGTGCCTGGTCTCCCCTCTGTTCCCTGATTTCCAGACATCCTGCTCCCTCTCTTCCTCAGACACTAGCCTCCCTGACCACCCTATTAAAATTGCAACCGCCCCACTCCCGGGTTCGCTTTCCTGCCTCGTTTTTCTCCACGCTCTTATCCCTTTCTAATATAGTTTATAATTGGTTCAGTTGACTTGTTTATGGTCTCTCTGTCATTGGAATTTAAGCTCTCAGAGGGCAGAGATTTTGTCAATTGTTTGCTGCCCAATCGAGAGTTTCTAGCACAGAGGCATGAACACAATCAGTTGCCTGATCAAATAAACCCAAAGATTTTCAGTGATTAAGAATAAGGACACAGAATGACAGATGTTGGCGGGGACGCGGAGAAAGGGGAACCTCTTACACTGTTGGTGGGAATGCAAGCTGGTGCAACCACTCTGGAAAACAGCATGGAGGTTGCTCAAACAGTTGAAAATGGAGCTACCATATGATCCAGCAATTGCACTACTGGGTATTTACCCCAAAGATACAAATGTAGGGATCCGAAGGGGTACGTGCACCCCGACGTTTATAGCAGCAATGTCCACAATAGCCAAACTGTGGAAAGAGCCAAGATGTCCATCGACAGATGAATGGATAAAGAAGAAGTGGTATCTATACACAATGGAATATTATGCAGCCATCAAAAGGAATGAGATCTTGCCATTTGCAATGACGTGGATGGAACTGGAGGGTGTTATGCTGAGTGAAATAAGTCAATCCGAGAAAGACATGTATCATATGACCTCACTGATATGAGGAATTCTTGATCTCAGGAAACAAACTGAGGATTGCTGGAGTGGGGGTGGGGTGGGAGGGATGGAGTGGCTGGGTGATAGACATTGGGGAGGGTATGTGCTATGGTGAGCGCTGTGAATTGTGCAAGGCTGATGAATCACAGATCTGTAGTTCTGAAACAAATAATGCAATATATGTTAAGAAAAACAAAAGAAGAAGAAGATAGCAGGAGGGGAAGAATGAAGGGGAGTAAGTCGGAGGGGGAGACGAACCAT
>NW_027397135.1:4914496-4979212 GCF_003265705.2 Callorhinus ursinus
TTAGGTGGGCTTCAGGAGGGGGTAGTCAGTTTGAGTGACAAGTAGAGGCCCTTTCTTTCCAGCTGAGGGAACTCTGTGATCATGAACTGAGTTTCTTTGCATTTTCCTGAACTCATTTTGAATAAGTAGCAGACAAAGGACAGCCTTGGGCTTTTGCACTGCTGCCTTTTTAATTTTTTCCTAGTTACTACTTATTATATAAGGAGAAAGTTCCAGAATGAACATTTTATGAGTACCAGAAGCAAAATGCTCTTTTGTGTCCCTTTTAGGGTGTAGGCGTTTCAATTAGGTGAAAAGAAGCATTTTAAACAAAATGTGATTTGCTCATACCCGGAACCCCTGAACTTCTTTGGGATCATGGCTGACGCACTCGAAGCCTTTCCCACTGTATTGAGAACAAACTGCAGGTCTTGCCATGATCCCTGCCCACCTCTGCCCCACGCCTCTCTTCTCCTTGTTCACTATGTGCAGCCTAATACAGTCTTCCTGCGGTTCCTTGAACGGTCAGGAATTCCGGTAAAGCAGAGGGTTTGTAAGGTCAGTACTAACTTTACAGTGAGACTTCCTTTGCCTTTTTCATCTCATTCTCTCATGATGCGCCCTGGAGTTTTTCAGAAGCTCCATGATGTATTATATCAACAGACTGAAGTCAGAAGCAGGCGTGAGAATTCAGCTGTCTTCTATTATACCAGACCTTTACTTGCAAAAATGTAAAACAATGCTACAATTCTCTTTTTGTTTTGAAAAACATAGTTATTTTGCATAAAATATGTTTCCCAAGTTAGTATTTTGAGTTTATTTAAATGACACAATACATAAATTTAAAATTTTCAGCTTTAATTGCTAATGTGATAAATATTGATAGATATAACCCACATAAGTAAAAGTTCTTTAGGATTCTCAACAATATTTAAGAGTATAAAGTGATCTTGAAACCAAATGTTTAGAATCACTGATTTAGAGCTACAGCTATACCAGTATAAGGGTAATTGTATCATTCAATAATGCCAGCATCCCACAGCCTCCGTTCTGCTAGGTTGTGAGCACCTCTCAACCTTCTGGAGTTGTGTGTGGGGGGGCTGTCTCCGGAACCTGGGTGACGGTAACAGTGGGGTATCCAGCAGCAGTGGTTCACCTGTGTTGAAGATAAGTGACTTCTCTAAAGCAAGCAGAGTGTCAGGAGTGGGGGACCCTTCTCTTTTGGGTCTGTGGGCTCTACTAGTCACAGGCCATTTTATTGTAAGAAATGCAACTATTGTCATTTCCATAATCTAAAATAATTTTCATTCTATTCTTAATAAAGTACTAATTTTACGAGATACATTCACAAGCACTATTCCACTTTCTTCCTACCTGTGAAATCATAGCATCTGCATTTTTGATGCGGGAGAGCAAGGTTCTTATCTCACAGAGTCGAAGAATGAATCTCGAGGACAACGCAGAGTGAGTGAAGCGACAGAAGTTTATTAAGCAAGGATACAGAAAAAGCTCTCAGGAGTGAGAGGGGTCCCGACAGGGTTACCACTGAGGGCTTTTAGGATGGTCTTTTAGAGAAAGCTAACCAGGGAACTTAAATCTTTTTAACATCCCTATTGATAGCACCATTGAGTAAGGACTAGTAATAACACCTTCCATGGCTTATTTCCTTTTGAGGGCCTGGTAATTCTTGGTTGGTCACGAGTAGCTGTTAGAACAAGACCCCGCCTCTGACACCTAGGACCAGAAGGTCTGGTTTGTTCCCTTATCTCTGGTTTCCTTTCATCTCCCACATTTTGAATTTTGAGAGCCTGATCCCGTGGCGCCCTAGCTATCTCTCGCTACCTAGCCCCACCTGTCCCTTACTCATTTTGATGTTAAAAATGAGGAAATTAAGAAGCAAGAGGGTAAGAGACTTGCCCAAGATTGCGGATCAAGCAGGAGACAGAGCCAGGGGAGGGGCAGGCTTTATAATTCAAAATCCCACGGGGGGTCTGATTTTACTCATTGTGTTTTATTCATATTGTGCTTTCAATGTGGATTTTTTTCTTCTTGCTTCAAAGCTTTAATTTTTATTTAAATTAGTTAAACTCATAGTTATATGAATTTAATATAACTTTTTGCTATAAAATAAGTTGGCTGGCTTTTTAAAAGAGCAGATTTTACAAATAACTGGAAATTGCTGGAGAATATTTATAGACATAGTGTGATTCTTGGAGCCCTCACTATAAAAAGCAGCTTAAGACAAAAGGGCGGGAAGTGGGGTGGGAGGTGGGATGGGTCATTGTCTGAGCGTCCTGGGACTCGATATTGAGACAAACTGAATCAGGCTCTGACCTGGGGAGCTTTGTGTGCCCAGGCCAGACCACCGGCCAATTAAGTCTGCATCCCTGGGGCTGGAGTCCAGCCAGGCATTTACACGTATTTGTTAAAGCTACTCGGGCTATTCCAAGCACTTTCTCAGGCTGACAACTTGTGGACTAGAGAATCAAAATATAGCTCTGCAAAGATCAATGAGGCTCTCTGAATTTCTTGAAGCATATGCCACTTGGGTTCCAACTACTTGTGAGGAGTACAGTCAGGAATGAACTTTCTCTGAGTCATAAAAAATAAAGGACCCAGAGCAGGCTGAAAAAAAAAAAAAGCAAATAACAAATAGCGGCAAGCTTTAATCTCTTTGATCCCAGGAAAATGCCTAGACATGGAAGAATAAGTCGTACTGAAAGCACCAGGAATCCAAGTTGGACAAAGGCCACTGGTCTAATTGCGGGAACTAGTCAGAGGTCTCTTGGTCCACGGTGTACATGTCTACACTTACATCTTGCCTATAAATGAAAGGCCACAAAGATAGATCACAGAGGCTTTGAAGCTGTGTCCACAAGGAAAAGGACAGACTGAGAGCAAGTGCGTCATTGCCCTGGGTTCCAAAGGAAGGAGCTCAGGAGCCTGGAGGGTGGGGGCTCAAGGAGGGCAGGTAGAGAATTGAATTGAAAAGAGATGGAATGAGAAATCAAAACAATCCAGACAAACTTTCAGTGAGGAAGAGACATAGCAGCAGGCTGCAGAGACCCAATGGTTGGGACTAAGCAAAGCACAAAGCAGGAAGCCCCGCAGTCACGCCACCAAGACTGACCTCGGCAGAGGTGGCAGGGAACCCCTATGATACTTCTCTCTTCCTTTAGTTTGTGGCTAGGCTGCTCCTCAAGCCTTCAGAGCTGCAGTGTTTCCTGCTCTCACTTATTTTCTGATTGTGCCGTTGATCTCTGCTCAGTTTATTCCCTGAAAGAATAAATATAGTGTCAGTTTCTTTATAGTAAATACTTAAAATAATATTTAATAGAAGTGCTGGCCACTTGCAGGCTCTCAAAAATGGTACCTGTTTAAAAAATAATAGTACCTGTTATTTTTTCTTTTCTATTCCTATTGGCAAATGCACAGAGTTTCTGTTTGCCACTTTTAAAATGTTTTTGTGTCCAGCACAAGTCCCAACTACCAGCCCTAAGAGTGCTCAGGAGGAGGGATATTACTGACCTAGTATCACCCAGAACCACGCTTTTAATTCTGCAGGAAAGTCAAAGTCCCCTGACTACTTGCAGTTTGAAAGTCATGGAGTTCAGGGAGTTCTATGATGCTACATAAAAGCTGGCCCTGAGTACTGAAGCATCCTGAACTTCCTGGGGTGGTCACTTAACTTTTTCATACTAATTAAATGGGAAAAACAATAGATTTGCAAATGATTTACATACAATGACAAGAGTAACATTTATTTATTCACCTACTTAAAAGTAATTGAGTGTTTTGCTATGGGCACCAGGAGAATACAGCAGTGGGCAAAACAGTGTTAGCTCTCATGAAATATACCTTGTAGTGGAAGACAGACAATAAACAAATGGATCTATATTTCTTTGTCCATGTTAAGTGTTGTAAAGACCGTGCAGGGGAAAGGGGGAAGCGATTAGACACAGGGAGATGATGCTACTTGGTGCAGGGTGATTAGGGATGAGTAGATGTGCTGAATTGGAGGGAGAGTCAAGGATGCCTCCAAATGTTCAGCCTGAACACCAGGAAGAATGGAGTTCCTGTCTACTGAAATGGGGAAGTGAGGACTTGGGGACGGGTTGACCAAGAACTTGTTTTTTGGGGCATGTTGTGCTTGAGATGCTGAGTCAATATACAAACAGATGTCGCTAGTTGGGGGGAAAGCCCACCAGCACTAATCGTATGATTCTCTGCATGTTACGAAGGGGAGATAGCCTCCATGTTTATTCTCATTGATAGTGTTTGAGTAACATCTCTTTCTCCAGGGCTTGCACAATTGAACACACAGCTGAAAGCACCAGGACTGAGTCTCCTCAATGAATCGGGGAGGCGATTGGCAGGACACACTACAGGGAAGGCTGATAGATAGCATAGCAGAGTCAAGGGAGTTCTTGCACCAATATCATATGATTTCACTCATATGTGGAATTTAAGAAACAAAACAGATGAACATAGGGGAAGGGAAGGAAAAGTAAAATAAGATAAAAACAGGGAGGCAAACCATAAGAGACTCTTAAATATAGAGAACAAACAGGGTTGCTGGAGGGCAGGTGGGTGGGGGATGGGCTAAACAGGTGATGGGCATTAAGGAAGGCACTCGTGATGAGCACTGGGTGTTGTATGTAAGTGATGAATCACTAAATTCTCCTGAAACAAATACTGCACTATATGTTAACTGACTTGAATTTGAATTAAAAAAATAAAAATTAAGAGAATGTTTTTAAGGGAGCTTTTGCTAATTAGATACGTCACAATGGCACTGTCAGAATTTGGGAGCAGAGGATAGAGGGGGGAACAGGGTACCCATACGTATTTGGAAAAAATCTCCAGGATAATTTTGGTAGTATTCCTCCCTCTTGTCATTTTTTTTGTGGAAACACTGTGATAAAGCTTTACAGATTTTTAAATTGAGAGGTTTTTTAAAATATTTATTTATTTGAGAGAGAGAGAGAGCTCATGAGCAGGGGGAAGGGTAGAGGGAGAAGCAGGCTCCCTGCCAATCAGGGAGCCTGATGTGGAGCTCGATCCCAGGACCCTGGGACCATGACCCGAGCTGGAGGCAGACGCTTAAACCAACCGAGCCACCTAGGTGGCCCCCCCCTTTTTTTTTTTTGAGAACACATGCAATGTATTTGGAGTAAATAACATTTTTGCTAGGAACGGAAATACAGACTGGAAGACCAGGAGCCACATGCCAGAGGTTTGAGGCCCCCCTTTGCTGCTCACTGGCACCCCAGGCAAGAGCCCCTCCCCCCTCAGAATGGACTAATCTGTCTTCCTGGGCCACTGTCACTAGGACAACTGTTGTGACATGATAGCTGAGGGAGCTTCTCAGAAACTGGAAAATGCTGTGCACAATCTCGCTGTTACCATTGACTCACTCTCTTCTGTCAGTCTTGCTTTTCTTACAGTCCATTTTCATCCTGTTACTCTCCACCTTTCCTGAAGAACATGCAATGGCATGTTCTTTCCCATCGGAGGTAATGAATCCCAAAGACAGTTCCCCAACATTCAAACCTCCCCAACCCTGTTCCCAGCCTGCCTCTCTCACCTTACCCTTGCATTACAATTAGGTCAGCATCCAGGTGCGCCACGCACAACCAAATGCAAGCTTCACCTGGGCAGGGCCGTTTGCCTCTTTAATTCGCTGGTTTATCTCACTGCCTACAACAGCGTCTGGTTGGTAGCAGGCACTCAGTCGTATTTGTTCAATGAAGGAATGGAGTACAGTCTTTTAATACGGATGCTATTCCTATATGCAGTGGTAGCATTACCCCTTTTGAGATTGGGTTCTAGCCGCTTTCTGAGACCTCCCTGGTGTTCTCACTTGCCAGAATGATAACTCGAAAGTTCCGGAGGTCATGGGCTAGCATAGAAGAGAATGAGGATCTGGAGACAGTTATTCAAGCACTAATGGACCGAGTGTTTGCAAGATCAACTTGACCCACAGGTGGTATAAGGGAGGTGGCAGGAAGGTCGTAACGTCCAGAGCCAATAGTGACAAGTGGCTGGTCCATGCAGGAAGAGTATCTGTGAGGCCCAGCAAGGAGTAACTGGTTTGCAAGCCAGCAGAGGGAGCCTGGGAGGCCAGATTTGGGGATCCAGCCTGGTCAGTGACATGGTGAAGATCTGAGATCTGAGAGCTGAATGTAGGACTGAATATCAGGGTCTGTTCTCTCTCCAGGGAAAATGACAGGACAAGGTAGGGACCCAGTTTCAGGAGAGCAAAGGGGAGCAATGAGGTTTCTATCAAGACAAGATGTAAGAATACTCAATAGTAATGTGCCATGACGACAGCCTGACTGGGCCAGGCACCTCTCTTCAATTCTCCTTAACTTTACAACCATCCGGGATAGTTATTCATCAGATGAAACTGAAGCTCAGAGGAAGCATAGGGCCTACCTGACTAAGCACAGCTGGTTTGGGATCACACTGGTAGTAAAATATACAGCCAGCAGGTTGCACAGATATGCCTGATCTAAAGCAAGTACTCTTTCCTGCATATCCTGTGGCCCCAGGGAACCAGCCACAGGGATGGACACCAAAGTGGAGAGAAGTTACATAAAAACAACTGGAGTCCAGTTCATAACGCCGGTCACATGTCATACATAGCAGAATCAAAGCAAATTGAATTTCCT
This sequence comes from Callorhinus ursinus, assembly GCF_003265705.2. Classification (NCBI taxonomy): domain Eukaryota; kingdom Metazoa; phylum Chordata; class Mammalia; order Carnivora; family Otariidae; genus Callorhinus; species Callorhinus ursinus. The sequence goes on from NW_027397135.1 coordinate 4,921,150, forward strand.
GCTGTGTCACCATACTTCCCCTCTAAGGACTAATCATAGGGGTGGCCGGGTACAACCAGCAGCAAGTGGCACTTGTGGGGTGAGGGAGGGGTGGCAGAGCTGGGCGGGTCGCTGTTCTATTGGATGACCTTCTCCTCCATCCAGCGCTCCTCAGGCCTCCCTGGACTTCTCGGACTTTATCGTGTGTGCGGAGATGTTTCCTGGGGACTTGTGGATGCTCTGTATTCAGCTCAGCTTTCCTGCTGGTTCAAGGCAAAACCTAGGTGTCTGTCAGAGAATGTCCCACTGCTATCATTGGCACTTTCCATCACTGCATGCTCTAGGGTACTCTCCAGATCTGAAGAGAGTCTGGAGCAGAGGTATGATTTTTTTTTTTTTTTTTTAATTAGAAACAGCTTAGCTCTAGTGCATTATATAATCTTTGAACCCATAGGGGAAACATCTGGGACTCATTCAAGTGGAAACCTCACAGTGCTGTCTAGCAAACCCTGCTGCATCCCCCGTGACCTCAGATTTACTCTGGTACCTTCGACATGGCATCACCTCTTCTCCAGAGCAGGACCTGTGGCCGCGCAGGCAACCACCCCAGGGAAATCCTTCAAGACAATGGCAGCAGCCCTCTAACCAGCCTTTCTGGGGCTTGGAGCCCATGGTGGGAGAGAGAGTATTTCTGAGAAAGCATTTCTTAGCAGAGAGCAGTAACGCGATTCAGAGAGGTCCTAGGGGACTGGCTGCCACTGTCACGGTAAAACTACCCCCTGACAGTTCCACTGAAGCAGCATTAGGTAGGGCCAAACAAGGGTGGGTTATTCAGCTCACTAGGACCTGGCTCCTCAGCCCTCATCCCTGACTCCACACTGTCTGTAGCAAGTGTGTCCTGAGGAGATCGGGTCTTATTTTATTGAATTGACTGAAGTTTGGAAAAGGTCAGGCTCACACAGCAGTTAGAAGTGCATTTAAGCCTAAGTCAGGCTGACTTCAAAGGCTTTTCCCCCCACGCCAGCCTTTATGTTACTGGCAGGGACATGCTCTTGTTCTGCCATCCCGGGCTGGCAAGCGGGATTGAGGACCGAGAACCATTGTGGGCAATGGACCTGGATCAGCCCACTCTTAGAGGGAGGTTTTCCACAGAATGAGGGCAAGACCAGAGGCTAAGGAGAAGGGGTGGGGGCAGCTGGTGGAGGAACAGGCCAGTGGTGGCAGTGAAGGAAGAAGACATCGGCGTTGCATGTGTATTTTCCAGTCAATCTAAAGACTTTCAAATTGACCTTTGTTTATATCTGATTATCTCTCATAGCTCTAAGCAGTAGTTCCCAGAACACTTTAGTAAGAGAGAAACAAGTGGTTGTAAGCCCATTCATTCCAAAGATCCACTAAATTGTTTTTAAATATCAATGGCATCTGTGACAAAAGCATATTGTTTTAAATTATTTTTAACATCTCAAATTATAGATTATTATTTTTAAAATCTCAAAATGCTGCTTTTGAGTTGGACATTTTCACTAGTACATGCTCATGCCAGCTTAATTAGCATTATTTATAATGGAGAAAAATTGAGCAATCTAAATTTCCAAAAATAAAATTAGTGTGATAATTACTATAAATACCCACATACTAATAATTATGGTTATGGAAATGACTTTTGTAGCATATTTTTAATAACATGGAGAAATTCTTATACTGTGTTATGCATGAAAAAGCAAGATGCCAAAATGTGTAGTCGCAACTACTTGACAAAATGGGCAAAGAAGAAAAAGAAGGAAATATTGTAAATGACCATTCTGGGAGCCTCTGAATGACATAGTTATGGGGACATGATATATATCTTTTTTAATTTGCATATTTTTCAAATTTTTAGCATGTATTATTTTTATATGCCCAAATCCCAAGCCTGGACTTCCTCAGGTCCTGGAAATTTGCAGAATGTGGCTCAACTTTTCTTCTTGCCCAGGAAAGACTGTGGCAGTGGTGAGAGTGGGGCCCACAGTTGAGACACACACTTGAATGTTCAGCTCTGTGGTCAGCAGCAGAGCCATGGACTCCTGTGGGGTGATAGAGCTGAAAGAAGGGCCAGGGTATGATAATGTCCCTGCTTATCCTCCACTGGTGCTCTCAGGTCCAGGGCAAACTCAGCCATGCCATTTTGCTTGTCTCAGTTTGCTTTGTGTTCCCTTTCCACCATTCTAGCTTGAGGAATGAAGCCAAATGTGCACTAAGGCTGGTGACTCCATTTAGAATCTGTCCCAAGGTTCTTCCTGGCAGCTGTCAAGACATTTGAACCTACAGGGTGCACTTGGCCGCCTTGGTATCTCTGATCCTAGCTGGTGTTAACAAAAATTCAACTGAGTAAATTTGAAGATTAAATTGGTTTTATTCAGTGATTCAGGAATTGTGCAGCATCCCATCTAACAATAGGAAGGAGCTCTGCCAAACTGGGGTGAAGAAAATGTTTTGAAAGGTGGAAAAAGGAAATTATTAGCAAAGAATGCGTTCTTTCAGGCAAGGTCTGTTGGAGGGATTATCTCACTGATGCTGACCAGGTAATTCCATGTTGTCTAGTTAAAGATTACATTCCTGGAGGGGTTGAAACTGCAGTTAGGTTAGGTATTAAGCCTTGATTTGCTGGTGTGGGATTTAGCACAGGTGACTCCATTTTGGGTATGCTGTCTCCTTTTTAACAATTCTCCCCTTTTGATCAGGCTCTCAGCTTGACTGAGAGATGTGATTAAAATTTAAGGCATTAGCACCACTCAGCTACTGTAGTTCTTGCAGCTTTTGTCAATCCTCTGTGTGGTATAGTCACAGGACATTACAATTTTTGCTTAATCTCTGTGATAGTCACAGGCCACGAATTCAGGTTCATGGTTTTTAAGTTGGCCATTTTCTTTGCTCCTTTTCTGATGTTCCAGTCTTAGGGAGATCATTTTCTTGGTGTTTAGCAGCTAAGCATGCATTTAAAGTTTTGAGAGAACGCAATGCACCAAGGAGATCATTGCGACTGTTATAAACAGGATAATTCCCAATATCTGCAGTGCACTTTGGAGTCATGGTCCCCAAGACTCAAAACAATCAAAATCAGAGAAGTCAAAGACTGCTGAAGGAGTCACCTGAGTAGATTGCTCAGTGATCTTACGTAACCAGGTTTCAATTTCCTCAGCAGTGTTAATCCAGGTGCAGTAGGTGGTCTGGCCACAGTAGGTGGTCTGGCCACTAAAAGATAATCAAGGGCTATCCTCTTACCAAGAACAACTTTGGCCAGAGACTCTTATGGGTAGTTATTGTTTAGAAATGGATTCTGCAGTATCTTCAAGAGTAAGGAGAGGTTTCTGATCATATTCTCATTTACATTTACTCTGAACCAGGGAAACATGACTCTGCCAAAGGAAGTGAATCCTGATCCTGGGTCATAAAGGCCTCCTGGTCATTCCTTTCTAACTTGCTGGTGTAGATCCAGGGTAGTCGACAAATGAGGTGTCTTAGTTTGTGGAAAGTTAGGGGCCCAGTTAGATAACCTAAGAGACATTGTCTGGTTATATCTTGCCATCTAGGCAATCAGAGGCTCAAGGAGAATGATGACCACCATAGACAAAGACAAATCCTGCCAAGGCACAAATCACCCCCACTCAGGTGGCACTGTTAAGGGACAGATAGGAGTTTTTGATGACAAATCCAGCAGTCTGAAAGGCAAAGTTTACCATGCCCTTAGCAATGGCCTGGAAGAAACAAACAGGGGCATTATCTTTACAGGCTGATGCCAGAGTGAAGGAAAAGAAAGAGAAGGAAAAAAGTTTTCAGTCAAAGTATGAAGTCTTGATCTGGTATCTTGTGTGTAGGCAGTCTACCTGAATGTCAGCCCCTTCTTCGTTAATTTGATTTGGGTGTTTCCAGCGTCTGTGTAGTGGAGCCTTCTTCAGCTGTGAGATGTGTATCTCAGCTTCAGGTCCCTGAAGTTTGGCTGCCATCTGGGTAGTGAAAAGAATTTGATATCTCCTTCTAGGGAGATTTAAGGGCAGTCTTTGTTTTTAGTGATTCCAGATCAGTAGGGTTGGAGAAAATCGGGAACGTTAGTTCGGTGAGTTGTTGCCAAATATTTGAGGAAACTAGGATTCAGGATCTAGTCCAGTTTATAGGTATACAACAAAACTTTAAAGATAACTAACAGGATCAGAATCTAATATAGACAAAGGTGCAAATACAGCTTTTTTTCTCTACAATTATCCCCATTTTTTCCAATGACAGTCACAGTAAAACTAATTTGCTTCCATTAGACTTGAACTAGTCATTTACATAAGTGCAGCAAGAATAGTGGTTGACCATGTAAGTTCTTTTTAGGATTGCTTTGCTGGAACCTTGTAAGGAAAATACCAGGCCAATTTTTCCAAGGGGCTTTATTGGCTCAATAAAGTCAACCTGAGTTCCTTAATTGTCTGGTCAGACTCAGAACAGATTCCTATTGAACTCATGTAAAGAACAATTTCACCATGAAAAGAATTTTGGAGGGATCTTGTAGAGAGAAAAAGTAAATGTTTCATCTTTGTTTACAAAGTTATGCTTTACCAAGTTGTTGTAAGTCATAGATAGCTTAAGAGAAAAGATTTCCTTAAATCTGGAAAAATAAAACATTAAAAAACCAGCACTGTTTCAAATGAGAAGTCATAAAAATGATAATCATCCTCCTTAGTTTATTCAGTCCCAAGTACTTAATTCTTATTCTGCTTGAATCCAGTTTTTCCATTAGCTCTGGAAATTCTTACCCGGTTCAGTTTTATGATCTTACCTGCCTTTCACAAATTTCTTAAAATTTTTTCTGGTTTTTCTCTTTCCCATTTTGAAATAATTAGCCTCTCTTTAAGACAAAATTACTTTCATTTCCCTCCACAAAAATGCATTTCCATTCCTCACACCTTCTTTTACTGAAAACACACATCCTACTTCACTTGCATTCACAGATGTTTCCTTGCTAGCTTTAATTTCTAATAGCTTCAATTATATGTTGGAATTTAAAAATTATTTAAAACCTTAATTTTTAGTGAAAATAAGTAAACAACTATGAATTGTCTTTTATATTAGCATTCTGTGGCTTAGCAAGTTTAAAAATGCTTTTTATAATTTCTATAAGCATGTTTTCTCATAGTAAATTTTTTTTTCAGCATGACACAAAACATGTTTATTAATAGACCCAAATATCTTTAGTTCCTCTGTAAAAGAAAGCCTGTTTCTAGTAACTAATGTTTTAGTATTTTATCTTATTTGGAAATGATCTAGGTATTTAATTGTATATATTTAATATTTAATGACTATTCAGCATTTAATTGAACTTACCAAACCTTAAGGTTTCAGGTTACCAAAAAGATTTGGGGGCAACTATTTAAAAAGTTCACCGAAAACATTTTTATTCTATTTACATCTATTTAATTTGCTTGTTCTTAATAATTATGTTTAGATTACCCATAAACTTCATGAAACATCAAAGTGAGCCATCATCCCAAGCTGTTTTTCTTGCTGACAAATTTTGTGAGATAACATGAACTTATTTGACTAATAAAGTCAGGTAAAATAGAAATTGTATATCTGCATTATATTCAACGCTGGTAACTTTGAAGACATGCTTATCTTTTTTTTTTTTTTAAAGATTTATTTATTTATTTTGAGAGAGTGAGAATGAGAGAGAGAGAGAGAGAGTACATGAAACGGGGGAGGGTTAGAGGGAGAAGCAGGCTCCTTGCTGAGCAGGGAGCCCGATGCGGGACTCGATCCTGGGACCCCAGGATCATGACCTGAGCCGAAGGCAGTCACTTAACCGACTGAGCCACCCAGGCACCCAGAAGACATGCTTATCTTAATTAAACCAAATTTAAGCTACCTTTTATTTGCAAAATTATCCCAGATCACATGACTCTGAAAAGTAGTTGGGTTAATTTCTATTATATTTTTGAGAATTTTTTATGAATACTTAATTCATATAAGGGCTTATCTAAGTTCGTTAAATAGAGCTCTTTTACAAGTTAATTGTAGCAGTATCATCCAAAGGTAGAAAATACCACACATCTAGAACACACATGTATAGACACATGTAAACATACAGAAACATATAAACAGAAACTTCATAGTTTCTATTTTATGAGTTACAAAAGAAATAGGATCTACGTTGTTTCTCCGGTAGAATAAATGAAGGCTACCTGCTCAGATGTCTAAAGCTAAGTTTTAAATGACCTTTCCCTCTTTGGTTTTTCTTCTGATAAGGATTACCTCTCTGAAGTTTGTACTTTAACATTTATGTCTCAAAGGCACAGAGAAAGAAGGTTACAAGGCTTTTAATATATATAGGGGAGACTTCGGGAAAGGTAAAAAGGTATAGGTGACATTTGAACTTCCATTAGAATTACATTTCTAGTTTTGCCAAGATTTGTAAGTTAAGAACAGTTGCTCACAATTTCTCAAAGATTGGGTTGCAACTTGAATGACATCATAGATTGATCCATCCATCCATCCTTTTATAAAGGCTTTAAAAGGTTTGTTTCCCACCCCCCACCCCCTCAAACATAGTTTTATTTTTTCCTAGGGGAGAAGGCCCAAAATAAAAAGTTTCTTTTAGGCTCGGCAATTCAGCCAGTTTATAACCACAGAGCTACTTTGTAATTTTGTCTGGGACAAACAGGAATGCTGCCCCATGGGGCGATGAGGAAGGTGTGGAGACCCTCCAGCACTGCACAATGGGAAACTCAGCAAGAACGGGAGGCCCTGAACACAGGACTCCAAGCTCCTCTCCATCCTGCTTTGCTGTTCCCAGGTGCCTTCCCCGTCCCCCACCAGCCAGGGACTTGGCCATAGGAGGCCCTGGAAGGTGGGAAGGGGCTGAGGAGGCAGGGGTCAACCTGCTTTTCTTCCTTCAGCAAAGCCCTATGCTTAACTCCTGGCTTGCCCTGTGAAGGCTGTTCCAGGAATGAAGAAAGTCTCCAGGGTGGGCACAGGCCAGGGTTCCCCCAGTCCTGCAGAGGCACTATTCCTGTGGCCTGTCTGAAGCCCCCGGAAGCCCTGCTTGGATTTGGAGGGAAGTAGGAGCCTGTGCCCTGGCCCTGTGGGGTCAAGAGCCTCAGACATTCTGGAGGAAGGCAGAGATAAAATTGGGTGCTTGCTCCAGGAGCCGGGTCTGGGCTATGCGTGAGTGCATTTAACCCTGCTGACTGACCTGAGAGGGGCCCTCGGGTGCTTATACCCACTTTCCTGGGGAGGAGAGGGACTCAGGGCAGCAGAGGGGCATGGCTGAAGGAGAAGGGCTCAGGAGCAGCAGGGCTAAGGCTTGCAGGGTTTCAGTGCAGGGGAGAACTTGGCCTTTGCCTGCCTCCTGGTCCCAGTCAGAGGACATGAGGGCATGCTCATGGGAGGCTAAAAAAAAAAAAGAGGTGACCTCCAAGAGGGTACAAGAATTACTATCTCCCCAAGATCCAGAGTCACTTCCAAAGATAGCCAAAAAAAGGAACTGACAGCCTGCCTGTCCCAGGCAGTCAGAAACCTAAGCCACACTCTGAGACAAGCAAGAAGGCAATAGCTATCCCTGTGAAAGAAAGGACCAGTAACCAGTAGGTGTGGGTTTGGAAAGAAAGGGACAATGTGAAATTTTATTTTTCTCTATTGATAGGGTGCTATAGACAGAGATTCATAAAGGCTTACCTTTACCCAGCTTTTGCCAGTTTTTCCAGGCTCCCATCTGTAGCTCCAGTATTTCCCAGAATTGGGCAAGGTTTTTCCATTCTCTTTTATTTTAGTTTTCCTTTGGCCATTTAAGACAATAATATGGTAGTTTATCAGAAAATCCCTCAGAGTCTCAACTCTGGGAAGGGCATATTTGGGGACCTTCCTTCAAAGGTAGATATGGGGATGTCTGTAAGGCCATTAACTTGGAGGACTTTTGTTAACAGTCATGTATTCAGACAAAGGATAACTAGAATGAGTACTTAAATAAAAGAAGATAGAAGAGAGCAGTAGGAATTACATCAGTCTTATATTTCTTTGTTCTTGGTACCTCTTGTGTCTTTAATTTTTCATTAGTCTTTTATGGAAAAATCTTTCAATGCAGCCATTGTGGAATTTTGAAACCTTTGGATCTTCTGCATACCAATGAAAATAAGTATCCCATTCTGTTTGTTTAATTTTAGAATTCTTATTTTTAGGTGCACCTCTTAAATGATTTTATCTAACTGGAAAGTTCCTAATTCTAGGTTGTTTTTAGGAAGATTTTACCATTTTCATAGATATTTATAGTCTCTAGGACCATAGGTTTTAGACATAAAATAAGCAGGTGTGCCAGGTGTCATGCTTGGCTCTTTAGAGTTTAAGCATCCCACTAGCTAAGGCTTTGGGTTTCTGAAAGCCAATCTAATACCTAAAAAGGATGTGTCCCTGAGTTGTGCAGTGTTGTACAGTGTACCTTGGTGCATGGAAATTTTCTTGAGGTTGGTGGGGGACCTAGTATCAATCTGAACCCATTCTGTGACCGACTTATCCCATCATTAGATGTCTTCTTGAGGTGTTGAGCACTCCAATAACCTTCAAATGCTCAACATGTGGGGTTCAAGATGGCAGCATAGAAGGATCCTCAACTCACCTCTTCCCATGAACACAACAAAGCCACGATGACATATGGAACAGTTCCCTTTGAAAAGGACCTGAAAGCTAGCTGAATGCCTCCACAAGATAAAAGTGCTATATTGGGCTAGGTAGGAGAGGCAGAGACATGGTCTCACAAGGAACCCCATCCCAGGCATGGCATCCCCAGTCATGAGGGATTTCATAGTATGGAGCTTGTTCCTGAGACACAAGGGGTTTGTGCCCTACATCAAGCACCCCAAAACATTTGGCCTTGAAAACCAGTGAGGTTTAATTCCACGACGGGACGACAGAGAATGGAAAAATCTGCTCTTAAAGGCCTCATGTACAGATCCAATTTCCCTTGGACCTAGTGCAAAATCAACAGTTTGAAAGGTGCCTAGACCCTATGTGAAAGAGACTCATTTGTTAAATTTAAAGCATCTGCCAAGGAGCCAGAAACCTGTTAGGAGCTGTCTCAGGATGGAGGTGCTGGTGGGCTCTATTTTTATGTTCTCCTGCCTTGTTGGTGCTGATGCTGGCAGGCAACATTTTTGCACCCCACTTCTAGCCTGCTAACTCTGATAGGAGTGCCCTGCCCCTGTGTACTGCAGCTGTGGCCCACCCCATCACAGCTAGTGGACATGCACAGCCTACACAGGGGACACCCCTTGAGAGTCTGGCTCTGGTGGCTGGAGGGGGCTGTGCTTCTGGGCTCCCTCAGACTGTCTCTCAGAGAGACAGTCCTTGGCCCACTACCACCCCCAAGACATTGTACAAACAACAGACTGAAATAGATCCCCAGTCGTCATGTAAAAAAAGGCCTGTTTTCTTATCTTGGAGCCTCAGCTTGTGGGTCAGGCATCAAGTTTGTCACACAAGAAGCTATAGAGATGCCCACAGGGAACATGGGCAGAGAGACACCATATTAGTGCCCTCCCTTAAATTTGCCACAGCTCACTGATATCTCCCAGGAAGAAGCTTATACTATACATAGGTAAAGCCATGATCTTTGCAGTTGTCACCAGGGGACATCTCTGGATGTCCTGGTCTGAAAGTCAGCAAGGTTTACAATTGTGAACAAGCAAGGCTATATATTTACATACCTTAAAAGCTGGTGCCTGATGATCTGGCTTATAATTAGCCTAAATCTAGATACTGTCTAATATCCCTCCCTTTGAAACACTGACAGTCTTGGCACACCCTCAACAACTGGGACCTATCAAGAATAAATCAGGCTACTTAGACAATCACAAAGGTCTGAGGAACAACCAAAAGCTAGGCAAGGTTGAACAATTTGTTCATCACCTGCACAGGGCCACTTCTTCAAGACTGGGAAACATAGCTGTTTTGCTTAATACATAAAAACAAACACTGGGAGAGTCAAGTGGAGAAATATGTTCCAAATGAAAGAACAAGACGAAACCTCAGGATAAGACCTTAATGAAAGGGAAATAAGTAATCTACCTGATAAAGAGTTCAAGGTAACGGTCATAAAGATGCAAACTGAACTCGAAAGAAGAAAGAATGAACACAGAACTTTAACAAAGAGATGGAAAACAGAAGAAAGTACCAAACACAAGTCAGAGAGCTGAAGAATACAATAACTGAGCTGAAAAATACATAGAGAGGTTCAATAGCAGACTACACAATAGAAGAACAGATCCGTGACCTGGAAGACAGGGCAGTGTTAATCACCTAAACAGAACAGCAAAAAGAAGAATTAAACAATACGAAGAAGCTTAAGGGACTTGTGGGACAACATCAAGTGGAAAAATAACTGCAATGTAAAGATCCCAGAAAGAGAAGAAAGAAAGGGGCAGAAAAATTATTTGAAGAAGTAATGGCAGAAAACATCCCTAATCTGTGGAAGGATACACACATCCAGCTTCAGAAAGCCCAGAGACTTCCAAATAAAATGAATCGAAAGAGTTACACACCAAGACACGTTATAATTAAATTGGCAAAAGTTAAAGAGAGAATATTAAAGCAGCACAAGAAACAACTTGTTATATAAAAGGGAACCTCCATATGACTCTAAGCTGATTTTTCAGCAGAAACTGCAAGCCAGAAGAGAGTGGCACGATATATTCAAAGTGCTGAAAGGAAAAACCTCTAACCAAGAATAGTCTTCCAGCAAGAATAGAAGGAAAGATAGTTTTCCAGACAAGCAAAAACTAAAAAAGTTTACTGCCACTAAATTGGTCTTACCAAAAATGTTAAAGAGACTTACTTAAGCTGATAAAAAGATTTTACTATCTAGTAACAAGAAATCATATGAAAGTAAAAATCTCACAGGTAAATGCAAGTATATAGCAAAGGTATTAGATCAAACACTTATAAAGCTAATATGAAGGTTAAAAGACAAATGTAGTAAAATTAACCATAACATAATAATTAGTTAAGAGATACACAAAATAAGAAGATGTGAAATATGATATCAAACACAGAACACATGGAAGGGAGTAAAAATGTAGTTATTAGAATGTGTTCAAACATAAGATGCTATCAATTTTAAATAGACTGATACACACAGACACACACCACATACATACATCAGTGGATTGATCATCCAAACAGAAAATCAATAAAGAAACATGAGCCTTAAATTATGTCTTATACCAAATGGCTTCATAGACTTAATAGATATACACAGAATACTCCATCCAAAAACTGCAGAATACACCTTCTTCTGAAGTGCACATGAAACATTCTCCAGGATGGATCACATGTTTGGATACAAAACAAGTCTCAATACATAAAACAAGATTGAAATCGTATCCAGCATCTTTTCCAACTGCAATGGCAAGAAACTAGAGGTGATTACAGGAAGAAAACTGAAAAAAAAAACACAAATATGTGAAGATTAAACAAAATGCTACTGAACAACCAGTGGGTCAATGAAGAAATCAAAGAAGAAATCAAAAATACCTGGAGACAAATGAAAATGGAAATATAGTAGTCTAAAATCTGTAGGATGCTGCAAAAGCAGTTTTAAGGGGGAGGTTTGTAGCTATACAAGGTTACCTCAAAAAACAAGAAAAGTATCAAATAAACAATCTATACTTAAAGGAACTAGGGAAAAGAATGAAGCCCAAGTAAGTAAAGGAAGGAAATAAGGATCAGAGTAAACATAAATGAAATAGAGACTAAAAGGACAGTAGGAAAGATTAATGAATGAATTCAAAGAACATCATTAAAATGTCCATACTACCCAAAGCAATCTACAGATACTATGTATAGAAAACCCTTAAAGACTCCACTAAAAAGCTGTTAGAACTAATACATAAATTCAGTAAAGGATACAAAATCAATATACACTAATTTGTTGAATTTCTATACACTAATAATGAACTATCAGAAAGAAAAATTAAGAAAACTATCATTTACAATTGCATCAAAAGAATCAAATACCTAAGGAATAAGTTTAACCAAGGAGCTGAAAGACCTGTGTGCTAAAAACTGTAAGACATTGATTAAAGAAATTGAAGAAGACACAAATACATGAAAAGATACTCTGTGCTCATGGATTCAAAGAGATCTCTATCAAAATCCCAATGACATTTTTCATAGAACTAGAATAAAACTAAAATTTATATGGAATCACAGAAGGCACCCCAAAAAGGCAAAGCAAGTAATCTTGAGAAAGAAGAACAAAGCTGGATTTCAAACTATACTGCAAAGCTATAGTAATAAAAAGAGTATGGTGTTGGCGTAGCAACAGATAGATGAATGGAGCAGAATGGAGAGCTCACAATAAACCCTTAATTTATGCCACTTAATTTATGGCAAAGGAACCAAGAGTATACAATGGAGAAAGGAAAGTCTCTTCAATAAATGGTGTTGGGAAAACTGGACAGCCACTTGCAAAAGAATGAAACAAGATCGGTCTCTTTTACCATACACAAAAATAACTCATCATAGATTAAAGACTGGAATGTAAGACCTAAAACCATAAAATTCCTAGAAGAAAACATAGGTGGTAATTTCCTATCATGTCATCTGCAAATAGTGATAGTTTCCACATCTTAGCTATTGTAAATAAACCTGCAATGAATACAAGGGTACATGTATCTTTTCAAATTAGTGTTTTCATATTCTTTGGATAAATACAAAGAAGTGGATTAACTGGATCATAGAGTAGTTTTATTTAAATTTTTAATGATATGTCCATACTGTTTTCCATAGTAGCTGCACAATTTACATTCCCACAAACAGTGCATGAGGTTCCCTTTCCTGCATAACCTCTCCAACACTTGTTATTTCTCTTTTTTTGATAATAGACATTCTAACAGGTGTGAGGTGATATCTCACTGTGGTTTTTATTCATATTTCCCTGATAATTAATGATGCTGAACATCTTTCACATGCCTGTTGCCCATCTGTATGTCTTCTTTGGAGAAATGTCTGTTCAGATCCTCTGCCCATTTTTAAATCAGGTTATTTGCGTTTTTGTTGTGGAGTTACATGAGTTCTTCTTATATTTTGGATATTAACTCCTTGCTGGATATATGTGACGTTTGTCTTAGTGATTTTTTTCTTATCTGATTCAAAAGCCAAAGGTAACAGAAGCAAACATAAACAAATTGGGCTATATCAAACTACAAAGCTTCTGCACACAAAGGAAACCATCAACAAAATGAACAGGCAACCTACTGAATGGGAGAAGATATTTGCAAACCTAAATTGAGTAGGACTTAAAATATGTGTCTTCTGATCAGCATGCACCATTCTCCCTATCAGGAATATCTGCCCCGCTCTCACCCTGCATTTGTGTTTCTTCTGGTACCTCTTACCTTAGCAGTAGAGTAGTTAAGACTCCACTAATTTTTCAGACAAGTGTGTTCTGGTCTTTCAGGGCAGATGCCATAGCTTATAGTCTTGTTCATTTTCCAGTGTTTGACACATGCATTTGTTGACCAAATGAATAAATAAATGAAGATTGTCTGGGAAATGCACCTTCAGCAGTTTAAAGCCATTTTGAAACGTGGCTCTAGCTACCTTCGAGTAATGTTAATAAAGCAAGAGTAAAATGTTGGCCTCTGACTGTGGGTCATAACTGAGGTTCTGACATGGAGCACATTGTTACAGAGAGGATAAGACTTGTTCTCTGCAAAGAACAAAGCTAATGCATTGGAAATACATGCACTTAAGATTCATTAGCATGTACCTGTGTCTCTTGCTTCTTCGGAGCTCATGTTTCATCTTGAACAGCCTTTCAGAAACCCAAATTACTTCATTTTCTCATTTTCCTTTTAATACCACTGTTTCTTGGGGCTTTGTGAAAAAGCCTAATGAGCAGTTTGAATGGAAACCCAGGCATCTCGTTATGATACTTCTGTTGCTGCCCCTACATCCCCTGGCTCCCCCTACATTCCCTGGCTCCCCCTACAGCTGTCACTCCCTGGAAGGATACAGAAGTTTAATCTTCCCACCTACAAGGTAAAAGAGAAAATTAGAGATGTTACCTAAATAATTAATTCAAACCTTGAATGGGAAAAAAAATTTTTTCTAAAATATCCAGATCATTTAGACTTCTGAGTTCTATTTGTCTGGGTAGGCAGCTTATCTTTTAACTAACAGAAATGGCAGTGAGTGCTCTTGAATATATTACCGTATCATTGAGACCCACGACTTCTAGGCATCAGCTTAAGAGTGAAAAATGTCTTAGCCAGATAATAATCTAGTTTGCCTTCTGGTGATTGCTACAAAGAATCAAATTAAATTGTATTCTCATTGAATGTAATGCAAACCTATGCCACACTATTGAGCAAAGATTCCCTGTGGCTAGGAATTGTTGAGAGAAGCACTGAGGCTTATAATTTCACTGTGTCAGCTGCACCTTTTGTGTATCATAGACAAGCTCAGGTGATGGTCCCACCCAGGCACCCAAACCAAGAGACAGATTAGGAAAAAAACATTCTATTTATTTAGTCTGGAAAACTGAAAATACTATCTGCTGGTAGCTTGATTCAAAGGTTCCAACCAGCCTCAATTGATTACCCCTTCTTAGTTCTGAAAAATCAAAAAGATTCATTGGTGTAACAAATGTCAGAAGGGACATTCTATGAAAGATATTCAAGAATTTCAGCAGTGTGTCATGTTTGAAAAAGTAATGGCTAAGTGTTTCTTTTCTCTTAATGTTCTCTTAAAACCAAGCAAGACTTTGGACTGGGGTGGTCCCTACACATGAGAAGTCAAGTAGGGAACCCAGCTATCTGAATAACGACAGCCTGAATGTGAGCTCCCAATCCACTTTAGCCATAATCTTAGTGATGACTTCCCCAATGCCAACAGAGCTAAGTAACATATCCTTTTGTTTTGTTTTGTTTTCAAAATAGCATTCTTCCTTCCTTTTGTCATTTCCATAAATAATTGATAATAAAGTAATATGTCATTAGGTCACTTGATTTGCTATTTTGACCATGGGGTATATCTTGATGCTGTGGGAACTTCCAAGGGACTTTCACAGATTTAGACACTTTGTCCATTTAGTTGTGGTTCACTTAAAAAGCAATGCTTTGTCCTGCTCTTGTATTAATTCTTTTTCTCTTCTGTAGATGTCAGAAGCTTGATGGAGATGCTGGTGGGTTGATTTTTCTCCCTGTCATTCCAACTCTCCCAACCATTTTATCTTAAATCACTGGAGATAGGCCTAATTCTTTTTTAATAGCACCAGTTTTTAATTATTTCCTTCTTTTTCCAACAGACATCTCTCGATTTAAGCCTTCCCTGCTGGCCCTCATATTATAGCATGGGTGCCAAGATGGGACAACCTGCTGTGGCTCAGAGAATGAGTGACAGCTAGCATTGGACTTGAGTAGCCTGGATTAGAAATATCACAGGAGTGGGCACAATGATGGGAGGAAAGGCATGTATTACCTGTGACCCCATTTTAGGACATGAACTGGCCATGTCACTTCTCAAGGGAGGTAGAGAAACAAGAATGAACCAGAAAGGAGAGACCAGATGCTATTTGTTTGCCTCTTCGTCACTGTTCTAAGTTGTCTTCCAAAAAATGGTCTCAGGAATTAACACTGAACTTATCTCAGTTTGATAACAAAAAGAAGTGCTGTTATGGCTAGTGCAGTTCACTTGTGTGCTGATAATGGGCCGTCTGGTTCTTGTTCCTAAAGATTAGCTCCTCTCTTAGAGCTACAGTCCAGGATGGCGCCTTCCTCTGTCCTGCTAGGTGATCTGAAAGAGCAGTGCTGATTACCCCCTACCTTCCTGAGGGGAGAGCTGTGCATATCTAGCTACCTGGCCAGTGCTTCCTCTAGTGCTTTGGCAGGAACTTCTGATACATTGCTCCTGAAGGAAGGTGTTCAGCATCACAATATTCACGAAAGCACAGTGTAGGTGAGCCCACCACTACTTCTTTCCCTGTCTTCAAAAGGGCTCAGTGTCCCCAAAAGAAACACCTCTCTCCTTACCTTGAAACACTTGGCTTTAAAATTGGTCTTGATTCTGCTCCAGCCTCACCACTCCCCACCGCTCCTGCTTCACATACCCTCTGCTTCAGACACACTGGTCTTCCAGTCCCCTGGACATGTGTGGGCATTCTTTATAACTCTCATCATGCATTTGCATAATTTCCTTCTGCCTAAAAATACTTTCTCCATTTCTCCCTAAATCTTATTTCCTTCCCCATCTGACAAAATGAGTAATTATCTTCCTATCTTGTGAATCCCTCTAAACTTGTTTGTTTTTCACCCTACATTGAAATGATTAGTTTATGTATCTTCTCATCACTAGATTGTATCCAGCTCATAGCATATACCACATCCACATCTCCAGTGTTGAACAGGTCATGTTGTACATGCTCACGTGTATTTAACCTAGAGGTTAGTTAGCTCTACTACACCATTGGTGACATTGCGATATAATAGTCAAGAATAGCCTTTGTACTGTATTCCATGGCAAAATAAGATTATAAATACAGTATATTCCAGAAAGTCAGTCTAGTTCAGTTTGTATTGACCTAAGTGTTGTCCAAGCTTTGAAAATGAAGGATGCAAAAGTCCTGAAATTTACTTCTCTTGATTAGTTCTGAGGAGCAACATATTCTGGGGCACGTGTTATTAAATGATGCAGCGTCCGCAACGATAAAATTAGACACAAGTACCACTGGCACTGCCCTACTCCGGGGTGGGTGCAATGGCCACGAAATCCCAGTAGAAACAGGCCACACAATGGTGCTGTCCATGGTGCCTATTACTGTGCCTTTGGATTGTTCCTTCATTTACACACACCCCTCAAGGACGCAGGCCATTCTTTTTTCCTTTACCTTTCATCCTCCCACAGTGAGACTTAGCGCCTGGGTCACAGATGGCACTAAGGGATCATCTGAGGCGGCTCCTCCCTGCAGGCAGACTGGGCTTTTGGGATTGCTGTAGTGTTGGCTTCCCCAGACGTAGTGGGCTCCTTGCCCCTTGCACTCCTCTCACTGCTAAAGGGTGATGTTTCTAAGGTGAACAGATTATATCGTTTCCCAGACCAAAAATCTCCCGTGGCCCTCCCATCCTCTAAGGGGGGAGGTCCTATCTCTTGGTGTGTCAAGGGAGACCCTTTTCTAGCACTTCTCGCTGCCCCTCCTGACACTCTGTGGCAGGCAGCTGGGAGGAGCTCTGTTGAATACACAGGCACAACATGCTTGTTTGTAAAGCTCTGCCTTTATACATAGAGTTCCTTCTGCTTAGATTGGATTTCCCCTCTGCCCCTGACCAGTTGGGTGACCTTCCTACTCCTCCTTCCAAATACAGGGTCACTGTTCTCCCATCTGGGAGGACATTTCCAGCATCTCTCTTTCTCCCATGAGGACCTTGCCTACCACTCCTGTCATGGTCCTTGTCATTGTGTCAAAGGTGACTGCTTAAATGTTTTCCTCCTGCACAAAACTCTTTGAGGGTAGGAGCACTGTTTAATTCATCTCTCTATGCATACTCAATACTTGGTACAGTGTCTGGTACATACTAATGACTCAATAAACATTTGCTCATTGAATGGGCTAAAGGAAGGAAGAACAAAACAAAACAAGAAAACAGTTTACTTAAAAATCTTGCCAACTCTGCTGAGTCCAACCTCCCAGGGGGTGGAAGAATTTAAGAGAGCATCTGTACAGCACCCTGAACTTCCACAACAAATAATAAGATATTTGAACATTAACTTCGGTATGTATGCCAACTTAGCACCTCCTTTGCAATCCTGCTGAAATGTCCTTCTTAGAACTGTATTCCTTGCCTGGTCACATTGCCTCTTAGCAAATCTGAACAGGATTGTGAATAGAGGAGGAAAACACACCGTGACTTACATTCTCAGCAAGCCTGATGCTCCCTCCTGAGGGTGGCAGCAGGGTCCAAGCCATGGGGCTGGGGTTCCACTCATGGCACTGCTGCTCACTGGCTGTGCCCAGGGCAGGCCACTGCCCTTCTGTAGCAGCAGGAGAGGCTGGACATGACCTCCCACCACTCACTCTGGGAGTCTGCGTGACTCGGTTTTATGGGTAAGGTTTTGAAGACTAGATTGTCTATAGGCAGGTGGTAGTGCCCGGGCTATGAAAGAGACACAGTCACCCCACTTGGTACAGCAGCTCTGTGGAGCTCCAGGAGTAGACCTGTGGTGGTCAGGGGTGTTGCTCATGGCTGCCCCATTCTGTAGCCATATTGCTCCCCTGTACTACCACCAGGTGGCTCCTCAGTGGTCAGCAGGGTCCCTGGGGCTTGGGTGCCATGACCTGCTGGAGCATCACTGTGGTTTTGGGAAATAAAAGCATATCCTTATACAAACAATTATAAGAACATATTATGAGCAACTGTATGCCAGCAAATTAGATAATCAGAAGAAATGGATGCATTCCTAGAGATGGGTCAACTACCAAAGCTGAACCAGGAAGAAATAGAAAACCTGAACAGACCTATAACCACTAAGGAAATTGAAGCAGTCATCAAAAATTTCTCAACAAACAAAAGCCTAGGGCCAGATGGCTTCCCAGGGGAATTCTACCAAACATTTCAAGAAGAATTAATACCTATTCTTCTGAAACTGTTCCAAAAAAATAGAAATGGAAGGAAAACTTCCAAACTCATTTTATGAGGCCACCATTACCTTGATCCCCAAACCAGACAAACACCCCACCAAAAAGGAGAATTACAGGCCAATATCCTTGATGAACACAGATGCAAAAATTCTCACCAAAATACTAGCCAATAGGTTCCAACAGTACATAAAAAGGATTATTCACCACGACCAAGTGGGATTTATCCCTGGGCTGCAAGGTTGGTTCAACATCTGCAAATCAATCAATGTGATACAATACATTAATAAAAGAAAGAACAAGAATCATATGATCCTCTCAATAGATGCAGAAAAAGCATTTGACAAAGTACAGCATCCTTTCTTGATCAAAACTCTTCAGAGTATAGGGATAGAGGGTGCATACCTCAATATCATAAAAGCCATCTATGAAAACCCTACAGCGAATATCATTCTCATAGGGGAAAAACTGAGAGCTTTCCCCCTAAGGTCAGGAATGTGGCAGGGACATCCACTATCACCACTGCTATTCAACATGGTATTAGAAGTCCTAGTCACAGCAATCAGACAACAAAAAACAATCAAAGGCATCCAAATCGGCAAAGAAGTCAAACTCTCACTGTTTGCAGATGATATGATACTTTATGTGGAAAACCCAAAAGACTCCACCCCAAAACTGCTAGAACTCATACAGGAATTCAGTAAAGTGGCAGGATATAAAATCAATGCACAGAAATCAGTGGCATTCCTATACACCAACAACAAGACAGAAGAGAGAGAAACTAAGGAGTCGATCCCATTTACAATTGCACCCAAAACCATAAGATAACTGGGAATAAATCTAACCAAAGAGGAAAAGAATTTGTACTCAGAAAATTATAAAATACTCATGAAATAAATTGAGGAAGACAGAAAGAAATGGAAAAACGTTCCATGCTCATGGATTGGAAGAACAAATATTGTGAAGATGTCAATGCTACCTAGAGCAATCTACACATTCAATGCAATCCCCATCAAAATACCATCCACCTTTTTCAAAGAAATGGAACAAATATATCTAAAATTTGTATGGAAGCAGAAAAGACCCCGAATAGCCAGAGGAATGTTGAAAAAGAAAAGCAAAGCTGGTGGCATCACAATTCCAGACTTCCAGCTCTATTACAAAGCTGTCATCATCAAGACAGTATGGTACTGGCACAAAAACAGACATATTGATCAGTGGAACAGAATAGAGAGCCCAGAAATGGACCCTCAACTCTATGGTCAACTCATCTTTGACAAAGCAGGAAAGAATGTCCAATGGAAAAAAGACAGTCTCTTCAACAAATGGTGTTGGGAAAATTGGACAGCCACATGCAGAAGACTGAAACTGGACCATCTCCTTACACCACACACAAAAATAGACTCCAAATGGTTGAAAGACCTAAATGTGAGACAGGAGTCCATCAACATCCTAAAGGAGAACACAGGCAGCAACCTCTTTGACCTCAGCCGCAACAACTTGTTCCTAGAAACATCGCCAAAGGCAAGGGAAGCAAGGGCAAAAATGAACTATTGGGACTTCATCAAGATAAAAAGCTTTTGCACAGCAAAAGAAACAGTCCACAAAACCAAAAGACAACCGACAGAATGGGAGAAGATATTTGCAAATGACACATCAGATAAAGGGCTAGTATCCAAAATCTATAAAGAACTTATCAAACTCAACACCCAAAGAACAAATGATCCAACCAAGAAATGGGCAGAAGACATGAACAGACATTTTTCCAAAGAAGACATCCAAACCGCCAATAGATGAAAAAGTGCTCAACATCGCTCGACATCAGGGAAATCCAAATCAAAACCTCAATGAGATATCACCTCATACCAGTCAGAATGGCTAAAATTAACAAGTCAGGAAACGACAGATGTTGGCAGGGATGAGGAGAAAGGGGAACCCTCCTACACTGTTGGTGGGAATGCAAGCTGGTGCGACCACTCTGGAAAACAGTATGGAGGTTCCTCAAACAGTTGAAAATAGAGCTACCATACGATCCAGCAATTGCACTACTGGGTATTTACCCCAAGGATACAAATGTAGGGATCCGAAGAGGTACGTGCACCCCAATGTTTATAGCAGCAATGTCCACAATAGCCAAACTGTGGAAAGAGCCAAGATGTCCATCGACAGATGAATGGATAAAGAAGAAGTGGTATACACACACACACACACACACACACACACACACACACACACACACACAATGGAATATTATGCAGCCATCAAAAGGAATGAAATCTTGCCATTTGCAACAATGTGGATGGAACTGGAGGGTATTATGCTGAGCGAAATAAGTCAATCAGAGAATGACATGTATCATATGACCTCACTGATATGAGGAATTCTTAATCTCAGGAAACAAACTGAGGGTTGCTGGAGTGGTGGGGGGTGGGAGGGATGGGGTAGCTGGGTGATAGACATTGGGGAGGGTATGTGCTATGGTGAGCACTGTGAATTGTGCAAGACTGTTGAATCACTGATCTGTACTTCTGAAGCAAAGAATACATTATATGTTAAAAAAAAGAAGAAGATAGCAGGAGGGGAAGAATGAAGTGGGGAAGTCGGAGGGGGAGATGAACCATGAGAGACGATGGACTACGAAAAACAAACTGAGGGTTCTAGAGGGGAGGGGGGTGGGGGAATCATGGAACACTACATCAAAAAGTAATGATGTCATGTATGGTGATTAACATAACATAATAAAAAATATATTTAAAAATATAAAGCATAACCTTTACTTTGGCGTGTGTCAACACATAAAGAAGGGACTTTCCCAACTTACATCAAGATGGGACTGTCCTGAGGAAGAAAAGGACACGTCTGAGACTGAAAAGGGAAAGACATCTGTGCATTCCTATTCATTCTCTGCCCCTGTCTCTATCAGTGTGTCCATCTTTCTGCCTTTCTCTTTCTCTCTCTCTCTCTCACACACACATACCACTTTCAATGACCTTTCTTTTCAAGTAGATCAGAAGGAGATGCTGCTAGGGATCAGGAATTTCCCTTGAATAACATAGGAAGGCCCCTGCTGCCTCTGGTCTTCCTCTCTCTCCTCACCCACGTCCCCCACCCATTATTCTGGCCATAGTAACTGCGCAGACTTCGGCAGCTTCATTCTTGAACACCTCCAACCATAATCCTCCCAAGTGGCTCAGAGTTGCATCAAGAAATTCCATGTTTGACCAAAGTGGTAAAAGTTGCATGTCCCGCAAAGCGTGGCCAGGCTTCCTGCTCACCTCTCTTAGGCAAAAGGAGCAAGAATGGCATTGGAGGAACAAGGAGCAAAGACTTCTCTCTGCCACCATCACTGGGGGCCCCAGAGAGAAGTGGGGGTGGGGTCCTTTCCACTCAAACCTATTATTGGATTTTTTTCATTAGTGGTAAGGTTTTTTGTGTTCCTAAAAAAATTCATTTGACTGTCATTTTAACAAGTCCCTTGTCTGTTAAATCATGACTTCCTATGTGGATATTCCCTGACTTGGTTAGATTTGCTTATTAAAATTTCCTCCGCCTAATGTTCCCTTCCTGTTGGCAATGTGTGGGATTCTATTTCTTCTCCAAAGGAACTTTCCCCACACAAATTAGTTTATATAATTTTGTGATATTCTTCTTCACAATGGCCAGCACAAAACAGCTTTTTCAACACATGGCTTTGAGGCTAAAAACACAGTTTTGAGGCACAGTTTCAGAGACAGATGTGAGGAGCTGAAGAGTTGGATAGAGATGGTAACATTGCAGCCACCTCTCACTTTCCTCCTGGGAAGTGCTTGGCCATCTGGCAGGTCATGGCCACCTCTGTCCCATAACCTCACTCACCCACAGCTGTTCCCAAGCAGACGTACAAATGTGTGGGCAGGACTCGGATCTCAGGATGTGAGACACAGAAGGGGACCCAAGGGTGGGATCTCATCTCATCCCCACCTCTCCCTTCTTACCAGTGTCATTCAGGAGCTAGTAATAGGGGATTCTGCACAACAAGCCTTGTGCTTTAGGCCAAATAGGCACTGAGAAGGGTTTCTGAAGTCAAGCAGCAAAGCATCGTGACATGGCTCTGGGATGCAGAGGCAGATGCGCCCCAATCCAACAAAACATCTACTGAGTACCCACTACCTTCTGACTGTAGAAATGCAGGCCAGCATTTGCAATGACGTGGATGGAACTGGAGGGTGTTGTGCTGAGTGAAATAAGTCAATCAGAGGAAGACATGTATCATGTGACCTCACTGATATGAGGAATTCTTAATCTCAGGAAACAAACTGAGGGTTGCTGGAGTGGTGGGGGGTGGGAGGGATGGGGTGGCTGGGTGATAGACATCGGGGAGGGTATGTGCTATGGTGAGCACTGTGAATTGTGCAGGACTGTTGAATCACAGATCTGTACCTCTGAAACAAATAATGCAATATATGTTAAGAAAAAAAAGAAGATAGCAGGAGGGGAAGAATGAAGGGGGGGAAATCGGAGGGGGAGACGAACCATGAGAGACGATGGACTCTGAAAAACAAACTGAGGGTTCTAGAGGGGAGGGGGGTGGGGGGATGGGTTAGCCTGGTGATGGGTATTAAAGAGGGCACGTTCTGCGTGGAGCACTGGGTGTTATGCACAAACAATGAATCATGGAACACTACATCAAAAACTAATGATGTCATGTATGGTGATTAACATAACAATAAAAAATTTAAAGAAAAAAATAGAAAATAAAAGAAATGCAGGCCAAAGGGGCTGGGCAAAGCCCATGCTCTCTTGGCACTTGCTTCTTAGAGGAGCACTGATAAGAAATAAGTAAGACAGTTGCAGATAGCACAGGTCGTTCAGGCTCCTGTTTATCTGTGTCAAGGCCAGAGAGAGAGATGTGAGGTTGAGAACAGGCACTGAATGGAGAGCAGGAGGTTTGGGGCATAAGGAGTGGAATTAGCCAAGGGGGCTTTTGAATGTGGTCAGAAGGAAACACAGCTACACACAGCCCCAAATAGACTCTTTATATTATAACCTCAACTTTTGTCAAAAACTTGTGCAAGAATCTGCCACTGTTTGTGGCTTTTAAAAAAATGTTTTTTAAAGATAATGGTCACCACATCATGTGATGCTGTCTGTATAAAGCCTAAAATGAAGCATTTTATTAAGAACTTGGAGGGAATGGTGAGTGCTGTGAATTGTGTAAGACTGATGAATCACAGACCTATACCCCTGAAACAAATAATACATTATATGTTAATAAAAAATTGTTTTTTCAATTTAAAAAAATAGAAGTAAAAAAAAGAACTTGGAGGGAGAAAAAATTCAAATATTCTGATCATGAAAACTATGCTTTCCTTTTTTTATTTTATTTTATTTATCTGAGAGAGAGAGTGAGAGAGAGCATGAGAGTGGAGTGAGGAGCAGAGGGAGAAGCAGACTCCTGCTGAGCAGGGAGCCTGATGGGGGCTCGGACTCGGGGATCATGATCTGAGAAGAAGGCAGACACCTAACCGACTGAGCCACCCAGGTGCCCCGAGAACTATGCTTTCCTTATATCTTCTTGGCTGTCAAGAAGTTTAGAGGAGTATCTGAATCAATTTCTGCAAGTGTATCTGCCCATGTTATAATTTGGAGAGAGTGCTTCAGAGTGATAAAAGTGCTCACATACAATCACACACAATAGGCTCAAATCCCCATTTCCTGCTGTAAGAGGACCTTGGGAATGTTTATTAACCACCATTCTGAGCTAGGTTTTCACCAAGAAGGGAATAGTGATACTTGATAGGTTTTTAATAGGATAATGCACCAAGTTCCCTGCATAGAGTGAACGTTCATAATTATTACCCTTTTTCATATTGCTATTCCTGCTTTCTGTCTGGTCTCTCCCTATTTGTGTACATTTCTTTTGTTGTAAATTTTCTCAAATCCATTGTAGAAAGAGAAAAGTTACATGTAATTTTTTTTTAAGTTCCATTACCTCCCTGATGGCATAACCAGAGCTGAGTGTGGGATAAAAAAGCCTCAGGCATCTACTTACTCAAAATAAAATCTTTTCCTGAACTCAAAAACTATTATGCTCTTCTTCCAGCTAAATAATGCCATTTTCTATAACCTCATCTCATATACTTTGATGAGGTTTCCTTCAGGGCCTCTGTTTTCCACTCATTGTTTTTGACTTCTTAGTGTAGAGGCAATTTTTAAGAACCATTTTCTCTATTATATTTCTCTATTAACCATTTTCTCTATAATGCCTTTTGTCCACTTTCTTTTTATTTCTGAGATGGTCCTCACTCACAGCTTTATATGTTTCAAAACAGAAAAGCTATTAATGACTTTGTCAGAAATTGACACAGCAGAGTCTTTTGTTTTCTTGTGTTCTGAAAAAAAAATCCATAACATGTCCCTTTCCTAGAAGTGACAACTTTTTAAGATTCCATCTCCTTACATGTTTTGTTTTTGCTATGTACTATAATGCATAAGAATAACTTAAAACATTAAACGTGCAAGACCTGTTCCAAGATTTTTTAAAAATCCAAGAACATATCACTTAATTAAAAACATTTTAACAATTTGAGTTATTTAAGTTGGAAAGCAAAATAAGTAAACGAAACATCATTGTTGGATCCTCAGCTACAAATAGGAAACAAGCCAGCAAATGGAATCTTACTCCCTATGAAGTAGGTCACAATGTGATCAGATTGTCTTCAGTGGCTCACTCATTGGATTCACTTTTTCAGGGGTCAATTAAAATCTGTGCTTAACACAGCCCATAACTAGAGACCCTTGCTTACAACCAATAATTGGAAAATTACAGTGTCGCTGAAACTGTTACTAATATTCTTTTGGTTTCCTATCCATGGCTATTACCCATCACCAGGGTAAGGGGAAATAAAAGACATTCGAATTACTTAGTAGAATGGAGAAAAAGCTGGAAGCAATTTAGTGATACTGTTGACGTCCTCCTCAGAGATAATCGGAAAGCCACACTTGCTCTTTGCAGGGAGGAAGGAGAAGGCAGGTCTCTGTCCCATGAGATTTGCCTTAGAGATTAGGAAGAATTGCGAGGTTGCAGGACAGTGAAATCACTGTCTAGGAAGAGAATGGTCTTTTATCCAGGGCTATTTAAAAACAGGACAGATCCTCCTCTATCTCCCACAGTTCAGATGTGAACAGAGAATGATTAAATTGTTTCTTCCAGCTGGATGAGCCTATAGTGTGAGCTTGGAACACTTGTAAATGCCCCGGGGGAAACGTAGCCACAAAGGAATCGCACGTTGGGAATCAACTATCCACCTGCTGCATTCAAGAAGCAGCTGTTGTGAGTCTTTAACAATAACACCTGTCTAGGGACATGATGGCATATAGTTTGTCTCTTTATTTTCTCCTTTCTCTGCACTATCTACTAACTTATGTCTTACTATATTTTATCTATTTTTTAATAGCAAACTTAAACCCTTTCTGCAAAAAGAAGGGGCACCATTGAATAAAATCATATTAATTAAAGTTTTGAGGACCTTTTTTGGTGCCAGAAGTCAGGCCAGTTCCAGGGGATATAAAGAGCAGCGAACACTGGCTTGAAGTCTTCACTGCTTAGGGATGTGTGTGAATTGGTCAACTAACAATAATATAGTAATACTCTCTGCAGGGGAAGGGGATTCCTGTGGGGTCAGAGAGCTGAGGCCCACATTTTGGGGAATCAGAAAAGGATGCAGGGGGAGGTTATAGCAGAGTTGGCGCTGGGGCATAATCTTGAAGCAGAAATACAATTCCTGCAAGTACAAATGGAGAGGGTGTGGACAAAGATGGGGGTGGGAAGGGTGGGGGAGTGCAGTCTAAAAGGAGCAGCTTTGAAACTGCCCTTCTTATTCTGGGCAAATACCATTATTCCAATCCAGTAAATTACTGACAAATGTCTTCCTTGACTGATGTTTCCCTTCTATACCTTTGTTCCCACCACGTGGACAGTGAGCACTAGTGTAATTTGACAGTTTCAGGAGAGTTGCCTGATTTCCAGGGAATTCCAATAAAAATGCCACAGCAGAAGTGTCTTCAACAAGAGAAAAGGAATCTATAATCTTTTTTGAGGCGCCGGCTGATACTACATCGATAAAATTCCCTCAGCCTCAACATTAATGCAAAAACATCTTATTCAAACATAAACCTTACAGATAAAGGGAGCCTTCCCCTCCAAAAAACTGGTATATAGGGTACCTTTATAAATACACTACACTGTTTAAGCTTGGAATTTCAGTTTTGTAAGAAAACTTGCGGGGCCATGACTAGAAACAATCTGTGGATTTGTTGCAGAAGGAATTAAATGTGAGGGCTCTGGGGATGATGTGAGGGCATCCTTGGCCAGTGAGTGGGCCTGGCCAACTGCCCAGGACCTATGTTTCATTGAGGCTTAGTAAAGCAATACCAGTAGTATTTTAGTAGATTTTTATTTCTTGAGTGCCTACTATGCGAAGAGCTTGATTTGCATTACCTCATTAAGTTTTGACAACAACCCATTTAAAATGAGAAAACTGAGGACCAGGAAGATTAAGTAAAATGTCTAGGGATGCACAGGTTGGAATTTGGTAGGTGCTGCACCCACTTTGTTTTAACCTGTAATTATAAATTTGACTCTTTAATTCCAAGTTGTTTTGAATCTCCATAATAATACTATAAGAGTATCCACACAAAGTGTATGTAAACTACAGAAATGTTATGCTCTAGCAACAGCCTTTCTTTTTTGGAGATGTTATGAAGGTCTCTGGACAAAGCCCCCCAGAGGATGGTCATGTTAGCGATGTCCTCTCTGAACTGCCCAGAACCAGGGGGCCTGCTGAGTGCGTGGACGGCTCATGCTTCCTGGGCTTTGCCTCGCTTTCTGAGAGAAGGACTGGTTTCCAGGCAACACCGGGGTCTGTCCATTTTCATACTGTCACAATGACAAGCATTTAAAAAAAAGTAAGACCATATGGTACCAATAGGATGAGATGCTTTCTGAAGTCTGGCTTTTCTGCCTATAGTAATGCCATGGTTACCACCAGCGGGGCCTGAGGAATTCCTAATAAGAGACTCAAATAATGAACGAATAGGCCTGTCACATGGCCATTAAGGACTGAGGTGGAGAATGCCAACACTGTGCTTCATCAGGTTAATGGACTTTTTACAAGTGCCCTGGTCTTAGAGGGTGGAAAAAGCGCAGGCCTAAGTGACTGCTAAACAGACTTATGTAATCTAAAGAGCAGAGCAGACCGCCGCTGAGGCCTGGGCCTCATGACCAGTAAACAGAAACTTGCATCTGATTGATGTGTGCAGTAAGTAACTGTCCCTGGGATCCAAACCGCATGACTCAACACATTTTCTGGTCTTAATCTCCTCTTCTGTTGTCTTTTTGGGGGTTTTGTTTCTGTTTTTGTCTTTTTTTTTTTAAGAGATAGGGAGCGAGCAAGAGCAGGGAGGGGCAGAGGGAAAGGGAGAGAGAGAATCTTAAGCCCCTTGGTGAGCTTGCATTTTTGTTCTTGCCTTCCCTGTGCGAAGCCTGCGGAGGATGCTCTAGGCCGTATTTCAGATCTTCCTTGGAGGGCTGCTCCCTCACAGCTCATTTCTCCCAGCACATCCTTCTTAACCTGTGAAGACCATGATTATGCAGCTGGTGTTAATTGTCTGTTTGC
The DNA here is from genome assembly GCF_003265705.2 of Callorhinus ursinus. Taxonomy (NCBI): domain Eukaryota; kingdom Metazoa; phylum Chordata; class Mammalia; order Carnivora; family Otariidae; genus Callorhinus; species Callorhinus ursinus. Next base: position 4,949,425 of record NW_027397135.1, read on the forward strand.
CCCCACAGAATCTGTACCAGAACAGGTTTTTAGGCCTGGCCGCCATGGCATCTCCATCTAGAAACTCCCAGAATCGACGCCGGTGCAAGGAGCCACTCCGTCACAGCTACAACCCCGGCCAGTTCCACAGTATGGCCATTAGGAATGGCCCCCATGGCACCGTCACCATCCCCCGCTCCACCAGTGACACCGACCTGGTCACCTCGGACAGCCGCTCCACACTCATGGTCAGCAGCTCCTACTACTCCATAGGGCACTCACAGGACCTGGTGATCCACTGGGACATCAAGGAGGAAGTGGATGCTGGAGACTGGATTGGCATGTATCTCATTGGTGAGTAAGACGGCCCTTAGCCAGACCAGCTAACGGTGTGCTGCAGACAAAATGGTCTCCGCAGTGTGGTTTGGGTGTTCAACAAGTGTATCATCCACAATTCACTTTTACATATGCTTTAATATTTCAACAAATTCACACAATTTGCAGTCAAATGTGTTATATGCCAAATTCCAACACACTGTAGACCATGTACTGCGGTTTCTCTTGCTATCTCCATTCAATGGAAGAAAAGTGTAAGATGGAAGGGCCAGGTGTGGTTCAACACAAATGTCATTACCATTTGCAAGTACAGAAGCTCTTCTACTTACAAATAAGTTAATAGCAAAAGCCTGTTTTCAAGTCCGTATGTTCGTAAGACCAGAGCAACACCATATACACAACTGATGTGCATCCATCTTTGTGCAGGGAATTTCACTTTGTTTCCAACATAATCATGCACCTCTTCTCACCTGCTCTTTCAACATTCTTACTGCTTTGTATTCAAAAGATGTAACTCGATTCAACGTACAGTGAGCCCAAGCACACCGCAGGCTGGGGAACAGAGTGATAGCTGAGAGGGAAATACACAAGTCTGTATGCTGCAGAAAACAGAGCTCACAAATTTGAAATCACCTGAAAAATAGATTTGATCTATTGTACATGATAGAATCGGGTTGGTGGAAATTGGTGCATTTACACTGGTTAATCAGAAATGAAGGTGTGGTTGCTGGGGAGTCTCTAGAGTCGGGCCTCAAATTCAGAGGAGGCCAGGCCTTCTGCTGTCAGTCTGTGCACGGAGCAATTTACACATTCGGACACACAATGCCTGGTTTAGAATCATGGAATATCACAGGAACCAATGGATTGTTATGAGTATTTTATAACCGTGGACTGTTTTTCTGATAAAATAAAGGGGATCTTATCTATCAGGGAAACATTTTTAGCTCACATAAAGGTTTTGAAATCAGCTTGGCTGGTGTATTTACAATACACACTTTATTATAAAGATGGAGAAATGTAATTTTTTAAATTTGTACACAAATAGTGGTTACTAGCTGAATTGGACTTAGGTACAATTTAATTTGCTTAAAAAAATAGTTCTTGAATAAAATTGTTTGGATACCATCAATCTAAAACAGAGCTTGTAAAATAACAGCCCCCCAAACATATTTTTAGCCTATATTATTTTAAGTTTGATTGGTTATCAACATTGAAAAATGTAGAGATTTCACATTGAAATCCGAATTTCTAGCTTCTTTCACAAAAGCCCTTAACTTGGCAGACTGAGCCCATAATTCTGCTTGGCTTTAGTTCACTAAAGTTAAGCATTGGCTCCTTCGGGTAGCCCGTCTGTACCCTTCAGTTTTGCCACGGTCTCCCTCCCGCCCATCCCTACTTTCATGATGAATGTTACTTGTTTAGCACCTTAGGCAATTAGATTTTTGGCCACAGATCTAGTTTTGAACCAACCCTTTAAAGCTGTATCTTCCTGCAGTTGTGAGTACTAATGCCATTCATTCCCAGGTCAGGGAACCTTTGGAGGAGGAGCCTATGTTGGGGGGAAGGTATGACACCCAAGGACATTCATCCAAAGTGAAGGCAAAAAATGGGCGGATCTGGAGCTCAGCCCTAGATCCGGGCCGGGGGTGGAGGTTTGGGGTAATTGCACCCCGAGAGTTGATGAGGTCACTGTGGATTGTGTAGAAAAGAGCACCAGAAAGCCTCTGTCAGAGAGACGGGCAGAGGATGCACTCACAAAGGAGGTAGAGGAGGGATGGAGACTTAGGACCAAACTAGGAGACCACGTCACAGAAGTCAAGAGAAGGCGGTGGAGGAAGGAAGGAGTGGTCAGCAGCATCGAATGTCGTGAAACTCTGGAAATGAATCAGATCTGGTGTTAACATGACATTTTGATGAAGACAAAAGTAAACACAGCTCATCATCTTAGAATCTTAACTTGACAGTTTGTTCTCATAGTAGCGGCATATATATAACTGTGAAGTTATTTAATTCAAAACGCCAACACTTTCAGCAACATAGCATTTCAGAAATAATTTCCAAATCCAAAATTATCTGTGTCTTTAAGAGCTCATAATTTGTAGGTCCTTAGTAAAGTATCTGTCAGATTTGCAGTGCCTTGCCAAAGATCAAATCACTGATGTAGGCCTAAAATTTTAGAGGTGATGATTTAATTTAATCTGTCATTTTGCCACAGACGTAATACCAATGCAGTGGCTCCCAAGGCCACAGAGCTCCCTGGCCTGGTGGCAGACCCCGTGCTGCCCATAGGGTCAGCTCAGCACATCCTGGTGCAGTATCAGGTAGGGACCATTCTGCATCCACGGACAAATGAAATGCCCATGTGAGGCCAGGTTTGTGATGCTGTCAGCTCTGACTTTCGAGCTTCCTAGGCAAACATGACTGGGGAGAGAGTGAGACACCTGGATGTGGAAGGGGATGTGTAGCCTTCTCACTGACCCCACTTAGGAACCCAGTGAGGGGGCAGGGACAGTAGCTTCACCATTGTTACTATTGTCGGTGAAATCCCATTTGGCTGCCCTCCTTTATGGAGTGGTTCATGAGCTCGATACAGTGTAATGAAGGACTCTCTCTCCTAGTGACACAGAATGGAGAAAGATCACGTGGTTTCAGTGACAGTGTGACGTTGTTTAGAATCATGCCCTACCACTGGCCAGATGTAGGACCCCAGCCAGGTACTATCGAAAGAGCTCCAGGTTTCCGATCTCCAAAATAGAGGGGAAAACAGAACTTTCTTCTAGAATCATTGAGTAGAATTGATGAGACATTGCACATTTACTGCCTGTTGATCGATACTTCATGTCTTGATCTACCTTGTCAGGGAGCTCTATTCTCTGGATGTGTGATAGCAAATTACCTTAATTCCCAAACTTCATCCCAAGGCTGTGTCCTCATTCTGCCCAGTTCTGTAACAGCTGAGATAACAATGGTAACAGTTTCCAAGAAACTTGCAGAGCAAGGAAACAATTCTGATATAAGTTTCACTTCATAGGGCACCTTGCAAACCAAGGATTTTCTCTCTCTCCTGTGTATTTAATATGTAGAAAGTTTAATCATCAGGTATATTCTGATTTTTTTGTCTCTTCTGATTTTTGAGTGGAGTGTGTCAAAAATTGCTAGTAAAAAATTTTTAAATTTTAATCTTAATTTATCTATCTCTACCTTCACTTCTCTAGATTTTATGCTTTGTATATGTTGATGTGAATTGCCAAGTACATAAATGTTCATGATCTTTTTCTTCTACAATTTCTTAGTTTATTATTACAGATCCGTGTTCCTTGTGCTACTCTTTGCCTTGGATTCTGTTTTTTTAAAACTATTTTAAGATTAGTCTCTCAGTTTCCTTCTGCTTCCATATTTGCTTAATCTTTTACTTTTCTTTATTTTCAAACTCTTTTTTTAAATGTAGCCATTTGTGTGTGCTTTTATATTCTGATTTAGGAGTCTCTGGCTTTTAATTGGCCACAATAGCACATTTCCATTATTGTATTTACTGTTATATTAAGATTTATTTTTACCATTTCTTCATATTCTTTACTGCATTTTCTTTTTGTTTTGTTTTTTCTTCTTTCCATTAGATAGATCTGTCAATTTAAAAATTATATTGTTCTTATGATGAATGCTTTTTTTTAAGATTTTATTTATTTATTTGACAGAGACAGATAGCGAGAGCAGGAACACAAGCAGGGGGAGTGGGAGAGGGAGAAGCAGGCTTCCCGCTGAGCAGAGAGCCCAATGTGGGACTCGATCCCAAGACCCTGGGACCATGAGATGCTTAACGACTGAGCCACCCAGGCGCCTGATGAGTGCTTTTAATCATAGACCAGATGTTCTCAGTCAAGGGTGTTTTTGCCCCCATTTGATTATCAGAAGACGTGAGTTCCTCTGAGAAGTGGAAGCCAGGTTGCTTTTTCTTTGTTGGGCTTAGGAGATGTAGGTAGTGGATCAATTCTCCTTTTTAACTGATTCTGTGCTCAGTTGTCCATGCTGCTCTCAACAGTAATAGTCTTTCTGTTGTACACTTTTCTATTACAGACTAGGGTATAGAAGGCATAGCTTCAGTTTTCATTTTGAAGCCAAAGCAAGAGAAGTACACTTCATGTTTCTCAGGTGTGCTGTTTCTGTAAACTTCACTAGAACTTTCTGAAACAAATTTTTAACAACCTGTAAAGATCTTTTCTCTATTATAGACTGTGGAACAGGGAGTGGGATTTTACACGCTAGAAGAAGTATCATTTAGCAAATACAGTCTTTTTTAAGGAACTTAATACATCTCTGTGTGTTCTGTACAGAATGAGTAATGACAAAACTTTAAACGGTACTGGCCTAAGCTAATGTTTCAGGTTATTATTGATGATTTTGCATGTTAATCATAGAGCTTTGCCATAGAGGGCCCTGTTGTTAGCCCAGACTGTAAACAGAAATATCTACTTACTAGTGATGTCTGACACTGTTCTAAGACCACTACCTATCTTCATTCACTCAGTCTTCACAACAGACTTTTGAGGTTGGTATTAATAGTGTACCCATGTTGTAGTGAGGAAGCAAAGACACAGAGGGATTAAATAAGGTGCCTAAGTAAAAGGGGAAGAATGAAGGGGAGTAAGTCGGAGGGGGAGACGAACCATGAGAGACCATGGACTCTGAAAAACAAACTGCGGGTTCTAGAGGGGTGGGGGTGGGGGGATGGGTTAGCCTTGTGATGGGTATTAAAGAGGGCACATTCTGCGTGGAGCACTGGGTGTTATGCACAAACAATGAATCATGGAACACTACATCGAAAACTAATGATGTAATGTATGGTGATTAACATAACAATAAAAATTATTTTAAAAAACTAATGATGTAATGTATGGTGATTAACATAACAATAAAAATTTAAAGAAAAAAAATAAGGTACCTAAGACCACATACCTATTAAAGTAGCCTAGCCTTCCTGCCTCAGGGGGCTGTAAATATCCCTGTAATTACACATACATTGCTCCCATAAAAGGACTTCCACCATGACAAAGAATATGAAAAAAAGAACTTTGGGACATAGGACCCAGGGACTGCCAATCCTCAGGGTGGCAAAGGGTCTGGCTGGGCCCCCACCATCCATTTCAGATCTCTTCTCTTCTCCAGTGCTTTCTTCTAGTGCAGAATCTGGTCCCAAAACTTACATGTTTCAGACTCCTGTGCAAGCATCTTCCACATGCACACTGGTCCCTTCGTCAGGTGCACTTGTGCAAGATGAGGAAGGAGGAAGTGAACCCTGGGGTTCCTCCTACTGGTTAGCCTGTGGCTGCCTCAAGCATGGCTTTGAGAAATTCAGCTTTCTACCGTGATGCCCTGCTGTCCGCTCACTCGCTTCATGGGCAATGTGGTGGTGGCAGGTACGCATTCTGCCACAGGCTTGTCGCTCTCTGCTCACTGGCTACAGCTGCTCTATGAGGTTCTTGAATGCAGCAGTTCCCACGAGTCCTCTCTGAGTGAGGCAGAAGCAGGGCCTTGGAGTTACTCTCTTATTCTGGGGCTGTTCCCAGAGGCCCAGCCTAGAGTCCATTTCTCCAAAACCTAATTCCCTGCATTGAATCCCCTTTTGCATGAAATATCTGGACCGATTCTGTTTTTCTGCATCTGACCCCCACAATACACTTGGATTTCCAAGCAAAGAGCAGTAACTTTTCTAACAATTGGCAATAAATGCCTTTGGGGAAGGAGCTGACCTCTCAGCACAGATGGTCCAGGCAAGAATGTAGACTATTCTATTTTCTTGTGTGGTATTTGTTATGAAGTATTATTACTGTAAGAGAATGGGTTATTTATTAGGACCAACTGACAGTCTCTTAAAATTGTGTTATTTTGCCATCCTCATTTGGTCTTTCAGATTCTTCCCACCTATTCACCCCATCCTTTTTTTTTTATAATTTTTTATTGTTATGTTAATCACCATACATTACATCATTTGTTTTTGATGTAGTGTTCCATGATTCATTGTTTGTGCATAACACCCAGTGCTCAAAACAGAATGTGCCCTCTTTAATACCCATCACCAGGCTAACCCACCCCCCACCCCCCTCCCCTCTAGAACCCTCAGTTTGTTTTTCAGAGTCCATCGTCTCTCATGGTTCGTCTCCCCCTCCGACTTACTCCCCTTCATTCTTCCCCTCCTGCTATCTTCTTCTTCTTCTTTTTTTTCTTAACATATATTGTATTATTTGTTTCAGAGGTACAGATCCGTGATTCATCAGTCTTGTACAATTCACAGTGCTCACCATAGCACATACCCTCCCCAATGTCTATCACCCAGCCACCCCATCCCTCCCACCCCCCCACCACTCCAGCAACCCTCAGTTTGTTTCCTGAGATTAAGAATTCCTCATATCAGTGAGGTCACATGATACATGTCTTTCTCTGATTGACTTATTTCACTCAGCACAACACCCTCCAGTTCCATCCACGTCGTTGCAAATGGCAAGATTTCATTCCTTTTGATGGCTGCATAATATTCCATTGTGTATATATACCACATCTTCTTTATCCATTCATCTGTCGATGGACATCTTGGCTCTTTCCACAGTTTGGCTATTGTGGACATTGCTGCTATAAACATTGGGGTGCACGTACCCCCTTTGGATCCCTACATTTGTATCTATGGGGTAAATACCCAGTAGTGCAATTGCTGGATCGTATGGTAGCTCTAATTTCAACTGTTTGAGGAACCTCCATACTGTTTTCCAGAGTGGTCGCACCAGCTTGCATTCCCACCAACAGTGTAGGAGGGTTCCCCTTTCTCCGCATCCCCGCCAACATCTGTCGTTTCCTGACTTGTTAATTTTAGCCCTTCTGACGGTATTCACCCCATCCTTTTCTCATTTGTGCCCCTGAGCTTCCTTGATATTTAACCCATTCTTTTATACTTACTGTAATCTAATGAAATTGTCTATTTTCTTGAATAAATCCCCAAATTTATTAGAAACTTTCTGAGAACATAGACCATGTCTTGTTTACCAGTGTGTCCCCATGGTTTAACACAATGTGTAAAGTGGAGGAAATACTACACAATTGCCTAACACATGAATGAACGTCCCCTTTCTAGGTATTATTTACGTGGATAACTGATTGTAACTGTTAAAGTGAATATTCTGGTGATCAGAGTGGATAGATTCAAGTAAATACCTCTCCTTAGAGAATTGCCATAATGAGGCAAATCTGTATCTGGATGTGACTTATTATAACTGTACTGAAGACCCAGGGAGCTAGGAAAATATTATGCCCTTTTTGCAGAAATGAGGCAATTACTGTAAAAGACATATTATGCAATCACCTTAGTAGCCCAACCAGGGCTGTGAGCACACACTGTGAATATCAAGACTGGCAAATTTTGCAACCAAGTGATTTTCCAAGGGATGCAAAGAGTTCTTGCCATTAATGAAGCAGACTGTTGTGCTTTGCCCAATCATCTTTGCCAAAGAAGAGACAGCCAAAAATGTGCAGTCAACATGGCAGGTCACAAGCACGTTGACCAGTTATCTTATTTAATCCTCCACTAGGAGGTCCCAGTTGTTAGGACTCCATCCCCTACTTTGGAGGTGATGCCATTGGTCCACGGCACAAAGGGCCTTGAGAGCTGGGTCCTTTAGCTATAAGCCCTGCCCTCTTTGCATCTCATTCTAGCCTGTTCTCCCAGTCCTGTCAGATGCAGGACGTGAACCTCAGGGTATCTTAGTTAGAAAAACGATAATGACCTAGCTCCTCTCTGCAGAGCTGGGGCTTGGGGCCTGCCTTCAGGAGCCCCTGAGTTCTCTCAATTCCTCCCATCACTGTGGTGGATTTGGATTCTTAAACATGGTTTTTCCACAGCCTCAGATCCATCTAGCTCAAGTGGTTACTTTCTGGTGAAGTGGAAACTGCCAGGGCCCCATAGATGATCAAAGTAAAATTCATATCCCTGTCTTAGTCTGCACTGAAAACATGAGGTCTAGAACCAGAGAGGAGGAAGTCAGCTGGGTCTTCAGAGATATGTCCTCTCCGGGAATGCTGTGTTCCTCTCTGGACACCAGCTGTAGGAAGGATATTGACAGTTGCAATGTGATGAGCAGAGAAAGAGTAGGAAAGGAAAAATACATAGTCCCCCACAAGCTCCTCTCAGTGCCACCATACTGTCCCTCAACTTGGGCCCTGGACACCACGTCAGGGCCTCTCTCTCCGCCCTCCACACACCCACCCTCATCTCTACCCTTGTGGCTTCTTTATCCCTCAGTGCTTCCCTGAACCCCTGTTGGCCTCCCTCCTTGAAACTCCCTGTCAGAGCACCCTGTTCTTTTCCTTCCTATCTGCCATCACAAGTTGTAACAATACCTTTATTTCTTTACTTAGTGTTTAAAGTCTGTATCCTCAATTGTTTGTAAGCTTTCGTTCAAAAAGGACCATCTTGGTTTTGCCCAACCATGGCTCTTGCATTTTCCCCAGCATAACAGATGGTTCAGTCTCAATAAATATCTGTCACATGAATGCATGAGTGCATGAAGGATGGGTGGATAAATTCATGAATGAGTCTCGGGTATTACAGGATGATAGGTATTCAGGCTGGAGAAGAGATGCTATAGGTTGGGGCCTATGATGACTGGGACCCAAATAGAAAATGTGATTGGATGTTTTCTTTATGGCTCATTCACAGACCCCAGTAGAGAACAGCTACTTAAAGTTTTAGGAAGAAGATTTTCACACTCAGATTTCACACATGTAAGGGCTATTCAAAAGTGAAATGGACAGCCATAGGAGCAATTATTTTCTGTCCTTGGAAGTGTTCATGAACTAGCTAGATGATCTTGGGAGTATTGCAGAGTGGGGGGGAGATTCTTGCATTATGAAGGGGTTGGTTCAGAGGGTACCTGAGGATACTTCTAGCTCTCCGATTCTGATTCCAGGTGCCTTTTCTTCTGTTGAGTTGGAGGTAGCATTAATATCTTTTTTTTTTTTCTAAATATGCTGTTAGCTGATATATTTTTCTATTCTGCTTTCTTTCTTTCCTGGGAATATAGATGAGGTCTTGTCAGAAAACTTTTTGGACTATAAGAACCGTGGAGTCAATGGTTCTCATCGGGGCCAGATCATCTGGAAGATTGATGCTAGCTCTTACTTTGTGGAACGTGAGTACTTTTCCCATTCTTGCTGCTCGGGATAAAACAGAGTTCAACTGATTTGTTCTTTGTTCTGTTGCATTGCATTCCCTTAGAAATATGCCATGTTAAAGAGCCATAGATTTATGAAATGCTTAAAAATAGTAAGAGGTGAGCTCTAGAGCAGTTGGGCAACAGCCATCCAAACCAGCCCAGGGGGCCATTTCTTTTCGTTTCAAAGAGAAGCTTGGCTCATGGTCATTCATAGGCCTCTGGATTCAGGACCTTTTGACTTAGATCCCTTAACTTTCACTCTGTGGCTCCTCCAGGTGCTCTCTAACTTTGGAATAGTTGCCCCTGCTGTATCCAATCATCCAGTTTTGGCTTTGCTTGAGTCAGTTCTTCAAGGCTCCCTGCTCATGGCCCCATCATGTTGGGGATAGTCCACGCTTTTCCCTGATCTTTGACTCTGGCCACAGTTCCCCAGGATGCAGATAATACATTACTACCACCAACCTATTTCTTTGATTCCTGATCTACTGACATTTCTGGGTGTATAAACTTGTCATCGTGTATTTTACTGAGCTATTTTCTAAAATTTTTATCTGTCTTCGATTTTTTTCAAAAAAAATTATTTTTACAGTTAAAGAAGGATTCTTTTCATAGGTCCCCATACTGGTACATTTCCCATTGCACAAAGAAATAGCCATGTGGGCCTCATGTTTACCAGCTGAAGGAATGCAGAGTTTACCCTTATCTACAAGTCCCTTCCCACATGGGTACTGGAGAGTGCGAAATGCACAAATCCCTTTCTGCACCTTCTTGCTCACAGCAGGGATTCAGTGTAGCACTTCTGAAAGGCAATGATGAAATACTCCCTTGTTCCAACCATCCAGTTCTCAGAGAAAAGCATATGTGGCCAGGAACCTAAAGTTGTCTATTATCATTTGACTCATTCAAGAAAAATTATATGCTCTCTATATGCTCATGTTTTGCTCCCATTTTTATTCACTCTCATATCTATTCATCCACTCAGTAGGCATTTTATAAGACCTACTATATTTCAAAGATCAGAGATTTGAAAATGAAAGGTCTAATGTCTGCCCATTAGAAGCTTATGGTATCTCTCCTAGAAATGACACAAGTGCCCCCTTCTTTTGCATTAATTAGCCACATGTAGAGTGTGTAGACAGTCAGGAGATTTGATACTATCAGATGTAGAGGAGACATGATTTTATGAGATGTGGTTGGGCCCTTGACTTTGTTTTAGTCATAATGAAGTTCCCAACAAGAGATTTCCTTTTCCTTAATATTTATGTCCCTGACTCTAGCTTTTCTCCTCCTAATCCTTGATACCAGACAAAATGCCTTGAACTCAATTCTGATACCATTTGCCCAAAAGCCTCATAGCTCTGCTTTCTGACTACATGAACTGAAAATTCTCTGCCCTGCTACCAAGACCAAACAAGACCCACCCTCACTCCTCAACCCTGCTTCTCCATCCTCCCCAGCATGCCCTCCTTTGCCCAAGTCATGCCAGTATCTTCCCCATTCCACAAATAGCATTATTTATCATAAAGGACATAGATGGGCTTGATTTGGGGATAAAGATGCGTTCCAGCTCATGGTACCTGATATGATTTCCCAAATGGCAGTAAGAACAGAAAAGGTAAAAACTTGCATTAGTAATGAATATTAGACATAATAGCTGACAGTATGCCCCAATCTACATTGGAAGATGGGTGGAGAGGCCTTCTTTACTGTTCACCTATTTTCTTCTTTGGACTTCTAACTAATTGAGGAAAAAACCATGTAGGGTCAAAAGGTAGTATCAGCTCAAAATGGTTCAGGAATGAACACATCCTACAAGTATTTGTCTTTTTAGAGGCAAGGAAATAAGTATTAAGAATAATGTGAATTTTTATGAGCTAATGTAAAAAAGAGGAGCTTGTGTATAAATTAATCTGGCAATAGTGCCATTCCTTTCAAGGCAGTTCTTTTCAAGATTTCTGTGACATATAGAACATTTTTTGTACATTCAAATAACAAACCATTTAATATAATTGTCTTCATCAGAAGTATGAAGAAACACTTTAAGTACCATTAGAAAGATATTATAATATAAAACCAGCTCTGTAAATTATGTAAAATATTGTCATAACTGAGTGAAAGTATATTCAAAACTTGGTTAAGTAGCAATGTCCTCGAATAACCAATGTCTTGCCAACTCATAGTCAAAAAACTAAAAATTGAACACTTTAGAAAAATGACATTTTACAAATGTCCTGGTGCAAACTTGAGAAGATCTCACTTGGCAGTACACCTGTTGGGCTAGCAGTATCTCAGTGCCCTGGACAAATGGATGAAAGTGAAATTGAGATGGTGGTTGCAAATACATCAAACTCGTGTTCAAGATACAAAGAATGTATTATTCTGTACAAATGTAATATAATTTGTCAAAAACTAAAAATTTATCAAGAAAACTTAATTGAATTTGTAAATGATTAGAATATTAACTCAGGGCACACATATAAATCAAATAAATTAGAATGCTGTAATGGATTATAGCTTTAGGAGTCTGAATGCATTAAAACTGTATATAATATGCTATGTGAATTTATATTTTTAATGTGAAATAATTGATATTTTCAAAAATGTATGATTGAAAAAGTGCCAAATGAACAAATAGGAAGGGATTGAATGTACAAAATGTTCTAATATCGCTATCCTTCATTAATGCAATAAAGCATCAAAGGTCCTCTTGCTAAAATAAAAATGCAGAAGCCAGGCCATTATCCAGAAGGTTACAGACGTTTTTGATATTAATAAAAATAAGACCCTTGCAGTCTCTAAACAGTAATAAACACAATCTAATTGGCAAATTATACCTTCTTAAAATTAAAAATTATGTTACAAACGTTGCACACTGGCCAGATTTTAAATGCTGAAATACAACAGAAGCCCGTTCTTTCTATCTGAAGATTAAATTAAAATAATAAATGAGGTTTTTATTTTATTTTTATTTTCTGTTTTTATTTTTTCCGTTTATAAGAGTAGAAGTATATCACTGATTACCTGGAGTCTATAATGTTCTAACAGTACATTTCTTTGGGGTTATGATTCAATTTAGAATTAGGTAATTGCTGTTGATTTATATGATTTTTTTAAAGGTCTGACTAAATCAGATTTTGAAAAGTATTACTAAATTAGGAAACTTCAAAACAAATATTTCCTGCACTCTCCAAGGAGTTACATGCATAATAAAACACAAAAGAAATAAAACCTGAATTGTTTCCTTCTCTCTGGCATAAATTTTCCCTGGTGGGCCCTTGGCTGTTTGACTATAGTAATAATTGCTATAATCTGAAAACTGCAAAAAGATGCAAATTTTAACCCTGACAAAAGAAAGAACTAGTGAAGTTTTAGCCTTCTTCATCCTGATCAAATCTTACAATGTTGTATCATTATTGTAACCCCATTACTATTTTCTGATATATGCAGTCAGGCTAAGAGGGGACCAGACTCAAGCCTCAGGAGTCACCACAGCCCTTGCTGATTGTGTGCTGCTATCAGAACTCCTTCAAAATTGGGGCTTGCATTGCCCAGAAGCAATGATTCTACAGGGAAGCCATCTTTTTCTTGATCTCTGGCCCAAATCTGTTCCAAATAGCTTTCTGTCCACTGAAGCTCCCCATCAGTAGCAGGAAGAATAGAGTAGTGTACCTTCAGCCACCACTGATTACGGCAAAAGAGTTTCTCCAAAAGGGACCTTCTTGGGTTGGGTCATGTTGTCACTGTCATGAGCATGGCCTTCTCACAGCTGTCTGGGTGTAAACCAGAAATCCGCAGTCCTTTTTGACTGCTCTGCCTTGCCTTGGTTTCCTGCCCCTGCTCAGGTCACTGGTCCTGCCCCACGTCCACTCTGGCCCCTCACATTCAACCTTTTCCCATTTCTGCCCTCACTTCCAGAGTCACACCTGATTACTGCTTGCGCTGATTCTGTCACCCAGCATTTGTCAAAAGAATGTCCCTCAAACATCAGCACATTTCCAGTCCATTTCCATCCATCATCCCAAAGTTAAAAAACACAACACGGTGGCCTCTGATTATACTTAACAGCAAATCTAAGCACCTAGTCCTGCTGTAAGTTTTTAACGACACCCATTGAGTATGGTGAAGTAAAATTTATACAGGCGGGAGGGGGTCAGGATTTGCCTCTCAGTCCACACTTAGGCAAGGGGCTTCCGAGCAAGAGGTATGCGGGCTCAGCACTCACCCCGGTGTGGCCCATTCTGTCCCTTCATCTATAAAATGAAGTTAATGTACAGCACCAATAAGGCAGCCCCATGAAGATGAACTGATTCACCCTGTGAGTGCCAGATGTGTCTGGTATAGCCACGTCTGCTCTGTAAGTAGAAGGCTTTGAATTAGGGATTGCGGTGCCACTCTGAGAGGGGTCAAATCAGCAGCGTCCCTTCCACTTGGCATTTCTCTTCAGGGAATGGCCAAATGGGTGTCATGGTGATGACTGTGAACTGAATGGCTTTATTTGGTGAGTTTTCTGTGGGAAATGCTTTGCAGCTAGGGTTGAAGACCGAAGGACACTGAAGGAAAAGCAGGGCTCCAGGAGAACTAGCTGGCTTCCCCTCATTAGCATTTCTGGCACATGCTTTCTCCTCTCCGGCAATGCAACGAGGGCAAGGACGAGCCCTGCTGGAGCTGGGAGGCCACCCAGATCCATGATTAGACACAGGGATCTTGTCGGGTCGACAATCCAGATGGTTCAGGTGACACATTGTTGCAGCCTTTTATTTGAATGTGGGCATGCTTTCACCAGGACTGCTCTGTTGTTAGCAGCAGTATGGCAAAGAACTATACTGTGGGCTGCCATTTTCAATCACTGATTTGTTATTTCCAAGGAGATGTCTCCATTTGTAGTACAGTAAACATTTGAGTCATAGGCTCCAAGCCCTCAAGAAGTCTCAAGTCTACTTGGGGAGACTAAACATAAACCCGGCCCTCACATGGCCTCACAGGTTTTTTGTGAGGAACAAGTACGGCTCCATATAAATATTTGCAAGACAATGGGCATGCATATTATTATGTCATCTTATTTTTATTATCTAATTCCTGGGACACCATGACAACACCATTGTTCACCCAGTTTAATATACCATCCCAAAGGGAAGTCATGGTCAAAGTTGCACTCTACAACAATCATAAAGTAATTTCAATATTGCCTATGTTCTTATATTTCTTAAAGCTTGAGAAAAGAATGTACAGTTCACACAACACTCCTAAAATTGATTTTCCTCTTTCACCACTTCATTCCTCCAGTTTTCCTTCCACCTAAACTTCTCCACTAACCTACCCCTGATTGTAGCTCACACTCACGGTGCTCTCCTTCCCTTCCTTATTTCCTTCACATTTTGCTTTAAAAGCCTAAAAGAAGTAATCTTGCTGGAGATAAAGCTCCTGGAATGGTAGAGGAAGGAACCCACATCACCAAATATACAATCACTCACTCTTTAGCAGACCAGAGTCAAATGGTTGGAAATATTCACACAGTAATAACGTTTGGGCTAGAGAGGCCAATATAAGTGTGCAGTGGTTCTGGCTGAACAGGTCCAATGAGACAATGGGAATGTGGCAGTGGGAGGGCAGAGGTCTATGTGGGAAAACAATACATACAGAGATATACAAGTGAGGAGACACACACCACAGGCTTGCCCTCAGTCTACCCAATGTAAGAAGCCAAACTGTTGATTGCAATCACTTCTTACCATGTCAAATATTCCATTACATCTGAGAGCAGAAAAATTGATCTTTAGTGCACAGAGGTGTCAGTCTATCAGATTAAATAACAGACAATACAAGGAGTAACTAAGCATTATTACAGAAAACAGAAAGGTATAACCAAGTAGTCAGTTCAGATTTGCAGCAATACAGGTGGTGCTGGCTTCTAGTTGGATATGTGTCAGATTCTCCCAATGAGATAAAAGCTCTTAATCAATACAAACAGATGATCAGGCCCTATTATCACAGACTGAGACTATTCTGGAGTAAACTTGCGTCACTGTGTCAATAAAAGAACATACAGATTCACCTGCCTCTCATAACCCTATAGTGCTAGAGGCCTCCTGGGAACCGTACTCATCTTCAGGACCTCAGATCTAGAGGTAGAGGCTTGGTCCCTGCCTGCCAAGGCTGTTGCATTCCAGTAGCAATGTGCTTATCTCTAAGCACATACTTTTTACTGCGTCCTGTATCAGTGAAGAGAAGGAGCACCCAGCCCAGCTTTGCAGTACAGAGTTGATCATCACTCATGCATAAGAGGAGCTTGTAGGCAGACGGGGCCAGTGGGAAGGAAGGGCTGGTGTTGGGGGGCCAAGTGGTAGAGAAATCATTGCAGGCGAGGGACAGCACCTGCAAAGGTGGGAAGGCATGGGGTGGGGGTGGGCCGGCAGGGAGAGGTGAGAGTTGAGGACAGAGTCCTGACAAAAAGGGGGAAGGAAACGGAGGAGGAGGAAGAGAAATCATCCAGCGTTCAGGATTAAGTATGGCCACAAATTCCCTGACAGTCCTCTCCAGAGGAGGCATTCGAGTCTCCTCTCCTGTGCGAGTATCCATGCTAAAGTGATGCTGTGCCAACTTCCAGGCCCAGATTTTAAGAGACTGGTAGCTTCCACTTCCTATCCTTTAGAACACTCACTCTTGGAGCTGTGAGACAGCTGTGCTAGGAGAAGCCCAAGGTGGCCATGTGTAAGGTTGCATGGAAAGATCGTTGGCCAGCCCAGCTGTTCCAGCCATCCCCACCCAGGGGATAACAGGTGCAGCCCAGCTGTTATCCATGGTAACAGCATGTGAGACCCCCAAGGGAGAGCTGTCCAGCTGAACCCAGTCACCTCACAGAACTTTGAGAGATCATGATGCAGTGCTGTTTTAAGCTGTTAAGGTTTTGGTTCCTTTGTTGTGTAGTAATCGTAACTATAGCATCAGAGAAACCAAAAGAGTGGGGCCATGGAAAGAAGGGAGAAGAAACTCTCAGAGGAGGCCTGTCCACATGACCTGATGAGTGCCAATCCAATGGAGGAGTCATGGAAGACATAGTCTGGGATGCATCTGTGGAGAGTTGCCATATGGGGGCTGTGGTATTTGTAAAAAGAAAATGCAACAAGCTGATGAGAAAGTCTGCAGCCTGAAGAGTAGGGTGAGCAGTTCATCCCGCTTTACTCGGAGGGATCCTGGTTTTGGCTCTGAAAGTTCCCAGTCCCAGGAAGCCTCTCAGCCCTGGGCGCACTGGAATGGTGCTGGTCCTCTGGTATATCTTCATTGACAGAGAAGACCAAAATGTCCGAGCGCTCCTCCAGCAAGTAGGCAGTGAGAGACTCTGAGGTGCAAGCATGGGGAATAGGCCTGAGATGGGGTCGAACATGTGTACCGACTGAGTGGAAGGAGCCATAATGTAAGATCTCTCATTGATTTCACTTGTGTCCACTTTCTTACATCTTGTTATGTCGATGACAGCACCATGAGGAGGACAGCATCACCACCGCATCTGAGGAGAAACAGTCTTTGAGAGATGTGGTATTGTGTGCAGTAGCCCTGGAGTGTACACAGACTCACCTGTTTGTGCTTGTCAGCCTCAGGGAAGAGTCATGGGGATGTTGGGCATTTGATGGAGTGGGGTTCATAGTCAGAAGGAACAGATGCAGAGAAAGTGAAGAGCCCAGGCTTTCCTGGAAGTCCTTGACCTGCTAGGAACCAGGTGACTAGAAGTGTGATGGGGCAGGATAGGGACAGGACTCGGGGACAAAATGCATGTGTGGGCTACCTTACAGCACCCCTTTCCTAGCAAGAGGGGAACTAAGAAGAAACCGGAAGGACTCACGAGTGATCTTCACCTGTACAGATGTGGTAGAGTGAAATTAGCACTCCACAAAAAAAGATTCTCTCCGTCCCTCTCAAAGCCACTCTGTACAAAAAATTAATCTCTTTTACTCAGGACCACAGACATTAGGGAGCTAGAAACAAGCAGGGCTGATGAGGCTCTCCACGTCTCGGCCCCTAGACAGTGCTTCAACAAGATAAGGAGGGAGTACTCTGCGCATTTTAATCATCTCCATGAGATGGGGACACAATAGGTCTCTCCTAAAGCCCTATGCAGGTGAGGGCAGAGAGAGGCCACATTTGGCAGGAGAGTATGTGGGGCAGACAAGGGAACTTGACCTAACTAAGACGCTGTGTCTGGACCTGCAGCCAGGTAGGTGAAGCCCTGTCCGAAGGGCATGGCCAGCTGATTACCATGATGTCCAATTAGACAGATAGAGCAGATGGGCATGAGGTGGTACAGCCATCACACAGGGGGTAGCCTGTGCTTGTCCCTGGGGATCTGTGCATGGCTTATAAATCTGATCCCTGGGCTGCCATTTGGCATAAGGCTGATGTCCTGAATAGAGGAGTCATAATAGTAATAGTGCAACTAAACACCTCTGAGCTCTCCCGGTGTGCCAGGCACCATGCTGAGCACCTAAGACGTAGTGTCCCACTTAACCTTCTTGAAAGCCCTGGGAGGCAGATAATATTTTCCCCTTTTTGTTGATAAGGAATCTGAGGTGCGGGAAGATCATGCAGCTGGTCCACCAATCACAGAGTAGGACCAGGACTTGAACCTTGGCAATCTGACCTCAGAGCCAACCATGACGTCCTGATAAGATCAAAGTAGGCCAGAAGGGCTTCCACCAGTAAGGTGGAGTTTTAATGCAGGATTCCGGTCCCATGGAGGGTGGGTTATCAGGTAATACACTAGCTAGAACTTTGAAGTTGGAATCAGGGCTGGGGGCATACCTCCCAGAATGATTGGCAGGAAAATTATATGGTCATCAAAATGGGAACCCAGATGTCACTGCACTAGCAAATCGTTGACCAGGGGAAGGAAAGTGGAGTGGCTAATATATGGCCTTCCTCCCATCTGGATGGTTCTGAGTAAGGAGCTCAGTAGGCTCCACCATAAAAAGCTATAAAGTTCAAATTAGAAGACAGACACTATCCAAGATGTCAGTTACCTCCTCACACATAAATCCAGAATCTTCTCTATTTCATTGTATTTGTTAGGTGTGTATGAATCCCATTTGTATATATATATTTTTAAAGTTTACCTGTTCCTAACAAAATTTGAAGACAAGATCAAAGTAAAAATCATCCATAATTTCAACACAAGATAACATTTTTAAAGATTTTTTTAATTTCTAGTAGCATCTCCCTAAGAGGGGCCTAATAAATATTTATTCAGTTAATGAACTAATTAAGCTAGTGCTCAGAACTCCTATGTAGAAAGCAAGAAGACTTATGCTCAAGGACAATAACCATTATGTCTTATCTTTCCCACAGATGGCCCCTGAGCCATCTAGAGGAAGAGACAGAGAAATAGGGGTAAGGGAGGGAAGCAAGTAGTCCCTGGCCAGATATGTATGGCAAATGAGTGCTACAAAGACAGAATGCAGTCTTCTGATCTGTCCAACTTCTTGGAATAAGGAGGTGGCAGAGAGGTACCACCTTTTAAAGCAGAGTTACTCTGCTCTTCAGTAAACATGGGCCGGTCCACACTGGGAATTTGACCAACCAATTTAGTGATTAGCAACTCTTCCTTCTTTGATTCAGGTCCTGGAAGCTGATGCTAGAAGAGCAGTGGAAAGGGAGAATTTTCCTTTTTCTACTTCTTTCCCAACTTACATTTCTTCCTTTTGACCCACTGAGTCTTTCAGCCAAGTCTATGTCATGCACAGCTGTAGTGTTCTTGTAAGGACAGAAACCCACAGAGGTCAGGGAAACCTGCCTGAACACCAGGTGTGCCTTCCTAGACACTTTTTCACTGGTCCTTTGCACATACCTGGGGCCAGTTCAGAGGTTACCCCCAGGAATTGCTGTCATCAACCAAGACAGTTTTTCCCCAAGTCAACTCCAAGGCCATTTGCAAATGATGCCAGCGATGCTGTCCATATGGGCTTTGGAGAGCCAAGAGAGTTTGGAGTTCTTATACAATAAAAAAGCACTAACTCCTCACAAATTCTCATTAATTCAGACCTCAGTCTCTCACGTTTCCCACTTTCTCAAAATCCTAGAGTTGATATGATACCCATGAATACTGAAAAACCCAAAAGCACCCACAAGGTCTAGAAAATGCAAGCAATGCCTTGTCCACGGAAGCAGCTGCTAATCTTAGCCCTGTTTCCCATTTTCCAAGCAAAACCAGAGTTGGCAGGTCCTGGTCCCTATTTAGACCCATGTTTCTACTGCTAGCTGTTACCTGAGAGAAGAGGACAGACAAAAAGCTGAAAGGAGAAAGGAGCTAATTGTGTTTCTTTCAGCTTCACCAAAATGAGCACCAATCTCTCTTTAAAATCCAAAGCAGAGAACATGACTTCTAAGGGAGGAACTGTGTCATTATGCCCTCCAGAGCCTTGGAGAAAATATAGTTATAAATACCACACCATCTACCAGAGAATGACATACATGAAGCACTGCTATTTTTATACAAAATCTAGAAATTTGAACCTATATATCCAAACCTTTCATGGGACTTCTATTCCTTATATTTAAAACCTCTGATCTCTTCCCCCCCATCTCTCTCCATTAATAGTTACCCCTGATATAAAAGAGGCTTATTTTATTTCCATAATAGAGAACATGAATTTCTAGTGAATGCTAAAATTTTAAGGCCTGTCTGGCCCTTTAACAAAGGAACATATGAAAGAATAAAGAATAGAAATAACATGAAATATCTTTCAGAAGGGGAAGATTAGATCATGTCAAAAAAAAAAATAACAGAAGGGAAAAGGCAAAAAGGGTGTGGGATCATGGAAAAGCATAGCCAAAATCACCTGCCACGAGACCTCACTCCTACTAACCTAAGCACAGGTAGTTCCCAGATTGGAGAAAATAAATTTCAGGCAAACTCCATACAAAACAATGAATATTATAATATCAGAACCAATTAAATAGAAGCTCTGGATACTTGACACAGATGAAGTAACCAAACGAGGCAACTGCACAAAGCAAATTCGTATAAGCGATGGACTCTTCAAAGAAGATCCGGCCCCCGTGAGGGCTCGCGAGGGTCCTAAGCTGGCTCCATCACCTGCTCAGCCTGGTGGGACTGTGGGGTCCCGACGCACAGCCCGTCCAGCGCCCTCTGTCGGCGGCAGAGCGAAGAGGCACAGGAGAAGATTGTTCCTGCGCCCCCGCCACCTGCCAAGGCTGGGAAGGAGCCAAGGAATATCGAACTCGCCTGAAGGATCGGGGTGTCCTGAGATTCTGCATGAAACGCGGAAGGTTGATGCAAAGTTTATAGGAAGCTCCAAGCTGGCTGCGGGCAAGAAGCTAAGCCAGATGCAAGATAGTAAGAATTTCAAAAAACCTGTGATTCCTGCCACCTCGAGGAAGTGTAAAAGTAAGGGACTAGTTACCATTGGGATATTTATGTCAAATTAAATGACGCATGCTCCTCTTGCTTGACCATCTCTGACACAAGCAAGAGCTGAACTTGGTGTGTTCGATGGTCTTCTGTCACCTCTTCCACCTCCACACACTTTCCTTCAGGACAGTTCGTGGTTATCTGGTATAGACTCCCCTCTGAGCCTGCCCAGAAAAAGACGCTGAAATTTCCAGTTCCACAGATTGGCCTGTGCATGCCAGACATGTGGAAAGGGAGGCCCTGCTGGCCCATCAAAGGCATGCACCATTAACCAGGTTAATAGTTCTGGGGTTTACGGAATGGCGTGTGTGCCTCATTCATTCCTTTTTTCTCTAACAGCCCTGACACTAACCTGTCCCATCATACCTCTCGGTGTCTGTAGACTCTCTTCCTGGATGGTCTCCCCAACTCGGCCATATAGTGAAGATCAATGCCTCCAAATCAGAAATGAGTTTTTTCCCAAGAGACAGTAAATTCTAAACCTGAAAATATTTTTTCATGAAATCCCACATCAGTGCAGTGCATTGTCCCCTTTTCAGGAAAGGAATTTGCCTGCCGTAAGGCTTCTTTTTTGATGTCAGAGGTCTCTTAGAGGGACCCAGGATTCAGTTGTTGTAGCCTAAGCTTTGGAATCAACTGCACCTGGGAAAAGCAGCAGCCGATTCAATATGCAGCGTGCCAGATGGCCTGGCATTTCTATATGAGCTTCAAGCTACCACGTCCTGTGTGGCAGGGAGCCAGACTGGTGGGTGGGCTCTCCTGGGCCGGAACTGCAGGTCTGCATATTCCTAGCCGGCAAGATTCTCTCCACAGAAAATTGTGGTCCCATCTGCAGCTGACCACGTTAGTCCTGACTGAGCATTAAATTGTGAGAAAGTTTAATGTCTCCTAGAATCTAAGGGAAAATTGGGTAGTGGGAGAAGAGAGGCACCCTGTGAGGCAAAGGGGAATCCAGGGAGAAAGCAGCTTTTCCTACTAGGGTGGATTCTTCACTTCTTGCCAGACTAGCCCACCTCTGAGGATTTTACCTTGTCATGCAGCCCATTCACAAGATTAAAGCGTGACTGTGTGTGTTACATGACTCCAGGAGAGCTATTTTGGTGGATTTCTGTGAGCTGTGTCCCTGGAGCTGGTAACATATCAGCCCTGTTAAGTATGGTCACAGGAATATCTGGTGACCACGTATCAGA
This sequence comes from Callorhinus ursinus, assembly GCF_003265705.2. Lineage (NCBI taxonomy): Eukaryota > Metazoa > Chordata > Mammalia > Carnivora > Otariidae > Callorhinus > Callorhinus ursinus. Next base: position 4,971,546 of record NW_027397135.1, read on the forward strand.
AATTACACCATAATACATCTCATGCCCCAGTGTCATGAAAACTATTCAGCAGTTAGGTCTTCTGAAATAGGCCCCTGACATTCATTTGAGGTTCTCACCTTGATCCAGTTTTGTAAGTCAATATTCAAGATGCTCTTAATGATCCTAAACAGTTCATTTTAAAAGTCATGCCGAGATTGCCTCCCTCCTCCACCAACACACTCTCAACACTGTCCTTCATACATTTACACTTCTGCCCCAATGCATCCTTGCACCTCACGGCACCACCAATCTGGAAAATGTTGGCTACTACCTAAGAAAAGTACATGCTTCGCTGAAAGACCTCTAGAACACACACCAGCAGGTCAAGAGCTGGCTTAAGGCATTAGTAATCAGGATAGGATATGGGGTAAGGTCTCCATCTGACCCTCTCCCTTTATGCCAGGAGCTGTACTGGAGCTCTTCAATAGGATAGTCTGTCATTCTTGGTTTACATGTCCTATCTCAACCCTAGGGAACTCAGTGCTCCACCCTCTGACCAGTCAAAAGCCTTCCCACTTCTTGGACTGAAATGCAGAGACCTACCCCCGTAATCCAGGATTAGGGGTAAAAATATGTGGCACAGAAGGTATTGGACTTTGTGGTGTCATGGCCAATCCTGTATCTGGCCTCCAAGGATCTGTTGGGATCCCTGCTTCAAGCTTGAATGTCCCCAGGGAGGTTTAGGGACAGCTCCACCCAGGAGAGAGGACAAAAAAAAAAAAAGTGTCAGCAGCTAGATGGTGCTTCTTTTCCATTTCAGATTCTTTATCCTTCTACCTATCCCTCACCAGGGATTTTTTTTTACTTTATTAATCTTTTCAAAGAATCGACTTCTGGTTTTCTTCATCTTCTATGTATGTTTTCTGTTTATTTCCTTTCTGCTCTTATCTTTATTTTTTATGATCTCCTTCCATCTACTTTCCTTGGGTTTAATTTGTTGTTCTTTTTCTAATTTCTTGAGATGGCTGCTTAGCTCATTGGTTTTTAGCTATTCTTCTCTATGTATGCATTTAAAGCTGTAAATTTTCCACTAAGCAGTTTTTGTTTTACTGTGTTTTGGTAAAATTCTAAGTGAAGCATAACACAACAGAAAGATGCACAAATTTAAACGCAGAGCTTATGAATTTTCAGAAAGTGAACACATCCATGTACACAGCACCCAAATCAAGAAGCAAAGCTTTACTCACATTTTAATCCGTTCTGTATCTCCTCCCTCCTTTATGTACATCTGTGTATTTTTAATCTTGCATGCTTTTTGCTTTTTTTTTAGTTTTTATTTAAATTCCAGTTACTTAACACACAATGTAATATTAGATTCAGATGTAAAATTTAGTGATTCAACACTTCCATACAACACCCAGTGCTCATCACAAGTGCCCTCCTTAATACCCATCACCTATTTAACCCATCCCCCCACCCACCTCCCCTCTGGTAATCATCAATGTGTTCTCTCTCATTGAGACTCTGTTTCTTGGTTTTCCTCTTTTTTTCCCCCTATGATTGTTTGTTTTGTTTCTTAAATTCCACCTATGAGTGAAATCAAATGGTATTTGTCTTTCTCTGACTGACTTATTTCACTTAGCATAATACTGCCTAGCTCTATCCACATCCTTGCAAATGGCAAGATTTCATTCTTTTATGGCTGAATAATATTCCATTATGTATCTATACCACATCTTCTTTATCCATTCATCAGTCAATGGACATTTGGGCTCTTTCCATAATTTGGCTATTGTTGATAATACTGTTATAAATATCAGGGTACATGTATCCCTTCAAATTAGTATATTTATGTCCTTTGGGTAAATACCTAGTAGTGCAATGGCTGGATTGTAGGGTAGGTCTATTTTTAATTTTTGAGAAACCTCCCTACTGTTTTCCAGAGTGGCTGCCCCAGTTTGCATTCCCACCAACAGTGTAGGAGGGTTCCCTTTTCTCCACATCCTTGCCAATACCTGTTGTTTTCTGTGTTGTTAATTTTCGCCATTCTGACAGGTGTGAGGTGATATCTCATTGTAGTTTTGATTTGCATTTCCCTGACGATGAATGATGTTGAGCATCTTTTCCTGTATCTGTTGGCCATCTGGATGTCTTCTTTAGAAAAATATCTATTCATGTCTTCTGCCCATTTTCTAGTTGGGTTATTTTTTTTCTTGGGTGTTGAGTTTGATAAGTTCTTTATATATTTTGGATACTAACACTTTACCACATATGTCATTGGCAAACATCTCCCATTTCCTAACTTACCTTTTAGTTTTGTTGACTGTTGCCTTTGCTGTGCAGAAGCTTTTTATTTTGATGAAATCCCAATAGTTTATCTTTACTTTTGTTTCCCTTGCCTCAGGAGACATATCTAGTAAGAAGTTGCTATGGCTGATGTCAAAGAGGTTAATGCCTGTGTTCTCCTCTAGGATTTTAATAGTTTCTTGTCCCATATTTAGGTCTTTAATCCATTTTGAATTTGTTTTTGTGTATGGTGTAAGAAGGTGGTCCAGTTTCATTCTTTGTGCATTGCTGTCCAGTTTTCCCAACACCATTTGTTGAAGAGATCGTCTTTTTCCCATTGGATATTCTTTCTTGCTTTGTCAAAGATTAATTGACCATATAGTTGTAGGTTCATTTCTGGATTTCCTATTCTGTTCCACTGATCTATGTGTCTGTTTTTGTACTAGTACCGTACTGTCTTGATCACTATAGCTTTATAATATAAATGAAGTCAGGAATTGTGATGCCTCCAGCTTTGCTTTTCTTTTTCAAGATTGCTTTGGCTATTCAGGGTAATTTTGTGGTTCCATACAAATTTTAGGATTGTTTATTCTAGCCCTGTGACAAATGCTGGTGGTATTTTGATAGGCTTTGCATTAAATGGGTAGTATAGATATGTTAACAATCCTTGTTCTTCCGATCCATGAGCATGAAATATCTTTCCAGTTCCTTGTGTCATCTTCAATTGCTTTCACCAGTGTTTTATAGTTTTCAGAGCATAGTTCTTTTACCTCTTTGGTTATGTTTATTCATAGGTATCTTATTATTTTTGGTACAGTTGTTAATGGGATTAACTCCTTGACTTCTCTTTCTGTTGCTTTGTTATTTGTGTATAGAAATACAACAGATGTCTGTACACTGATTTTATATCTGTGACTTTACTGAATTCCTGCATTAATTCTAGCAATTTTTTGGTGGTTTTTTGGATTTTTTTATATAGAGTATATGTTATCTGCAAATAGTGAAAGTTTGACTTCTTCTTTGTTGATTTGGATGCCTTTTATATCCTTTTGTTGAATGATTGGTGTGGCTAGGACTTCCAGTACTATGTTAAATAACAGTGAGAGTGGACATCCATGTCTTTTTCCTGACTGTAGAGGAAAAGCTCTCAGTTTCTCCCCATTGAGGATGATATTAGCTGTGGGTTTTTCATATACAGCCTTTATTATGTTGAGTTATGTTCCCTCTAACCCTACTTTGTTGAGGGTTTTTATCAAGAATGGCTGTTGTACTTTTTCAAATGCTTTTTCTGCATCTATTAAAAGGATCATATAGTTCTTATCCTTTCTTTTATTGATGTAGGGTATCACATTGATTGATTTGCAAATATTGAACCACCTCTGCAGCCCAAGAATAAATCCCACCTGATCATGGTGAATGCTTCTTTTAATGTACTGTTGGATTTGGTTTGCTAGTATTTTATTCAGAATTTTTGCATCCATGTTCATCAGGAATATTGGCCTCTAGTTCTCTTTTTTAGTGGTGACTTACCTGGTTTTGGTATCAGGGTAATGCTGGCCTCATAGAATGAGTTTGGAAGTCTCCTTCCATTTCTGCTTTTTGGAACAGTTTGAGAAGAATAGGTATTAAGTCTTTAAGTGTTTGGTAGAATTCCCCTGTGAAGCCATCTGGCCCTGCACTTTTGTTTGTTGGGAGGTTTTTGATTCCTGATGCAATTTCTTTGCTGGCTATCAGTTTGTTCTAATTTTCTATTTCTTCTTGTTTCAGTTTTGTTAGTTTATATGTTTCTAGGAATCCATCCATTTCTTCCAGGCTGTCTAATTTGTTGGCATATAGTTTTTCATAATATTCTCTTACAATTGTTTGTATTTCTGTGGTGTTGGTTATTTGTCCTCTCTCATTTGTGATTTTATTTATTTGGGTCCTTTCTCCATTCTTTCTGATAAGTCTGGCTAGGGTTTTATCAATTTTATTACTTTTTTCAAAGAACCAGCTCCTGGTTTCACTGATCTGTTATATTGTTTTTTGAGTTTCTATATCATTTATTTCTGCCTTAGTCTTTATTATTTCCCTCCTTCTGCTGGCTTTAGGCTTCGTTTGTTGTTCTTTCTCTAGGTCCTTTAGGTGTCAGGTTAGGTTGTTTATTTGAGATTTTTCTTGCTTCTTAAGGTAGGCCTGTATTGCTGTATAATTCCATTTTAGGACCGCTTTTGCTGCATCCCAAAGGTTTTGGGCCGTTATATTTTTCATTTTCATTTGTTTCCATGTAATTTTTTAATTTATTTTTTAATTTTTAATTTTTTAAATTTAGTACATGTTGCTTAACCTCCATGTATTTGAGGTCTTTCCAAATTTTTTCTCGTGGTTGACTTCAAGTTTCATAGTGTTCTTGTCAGAAAATATGCATGGTATGATCTCAATCTTTTTGTCCCTGTTGAGGCCTGATTTGTGACCTAGTATGTTATCTGTTCTGGAGAATGTCCCATGTGCACTTGAAAAGAACGTGTATTCTTCTTCTTTAGGATGCAGTGTTCTGAATGTATCTGTTAAGTCCATCTGGTCCAGTGTGTCATTGAAAGCCACTGTTTCTTGGTTGATTTTCTGCTTAGATGATCTGCCCATTGCTGTGAGTGGGGTGTTAAAGTCCCCTACTATTTTTATGTTATTATCAATGTGTTCCTTTATGTTTGTTATTCATTGTTTCCTGTACTTCGGTGCTCCCATTTTGGGGTCATAAATATTTACAGTTGTTAGATCTTCTTATTGGATTTTCCCCTTTATTATGACACAGTGCCCATCTTCATATCTTGTTACAGTCTATGGTTTAAAGTCAAGTTTGTCCAATATAAGTATTCCTACTCTGGGTTTCTTTTCATGTCCATTTGATGATAAATGTTTCTTCATCCTCTCACTTTCAATATGCAGTTGTCTTCAGGTCTAAAATGAGTCTCTTGTAAGCAGCATATAGATGGGTCTTGTTTTTTTTAATCCATTCTGATACCCTGTTTCTTTTGATTGGAGCATTTAGTAATTCAGAGTAATTATTGATAGATATGTATTTAGTGCCATTGTATTACTTGTTTTGTTGTTCTTTCTGGAGACTTTCTCTGTTCCTTTTTTGTCTTTGTCACTTTTAGTCTTTCCTTTCCACTCAGAGTCCACTTTAATATTTCTTCCAGGACAGGTTTAGTGGTCACAAACTCCTTTAGTTTTTGCTTGTTTGAGGAACTCTTTATCACTCCTTCTGTTCTGAATGATAGCCTTGCTTGATAGGGTATTCTTGGCCTGCAAATTTTTCCCATTCAGCACACTGAATATATCATGAATATATTCCTTCCGACCTGCCAAGTTTCTGTGGAGAGATCTGCAGCAAGCTTTATAGGTCTTCCTTGTAAGTTAAGGACTCCTTTTATCTTGCTGCTTTTAAGGTTTTTTAATCACTATAATTTGCAAATTTACAATATATCTTGATGTTGGACTGTTTTTGCTGATTTTGATGGGAGTTCTCTGTGCCTCCAAAATCTGACTGTTTCTTTCCCCAGATTAGGGAAGTTTCCAACTATTATTTCCTCTAATCTGTTTTCTGCCCCCTTTTTTCTCTCTTCTTCTTCTGGTACTTCTATAATATATATGAATGTTATTACATTTGATGGAGATACTGAGTTCCCGAGGTCTATGCTCATGATCCATAATTCTTCTTTCTTTCGTTTGTCCAGCTTCATTATTTTCCATTATTTTGTCTTCTAGGTCAATAATTCATTCCGCAGCTTCTTTAGCCTTGTAGTTATTACATCCAGTCTGTTTCAAATCTCAATTATTGCATTTTTCCTTTGTGACTGATTTTTTTAACTCTTTTATCTCTGTGCCAAGGGCCTCCCTGAAGGCTTCCATCCCTTTCTCAAGCCCAGCGAGTATCCTTATGATCATTCCTTTAAATTCTCCAGCGGGCATGTTACTTATATCTGTTTCATTTAGATCTCTGGCATGATCTTACCTTGTTCTTTCACGTGGGATGAATTCCTCCACCTTGGCATTTGTCTAAGTCTCTGCCTTCTTTTGTGTGTTAGAAAAGCCAGTTATGGCTCCAGCTCCTGAACATAATGGCCTCATGAGGAAGAGCTCATATAGTGTCCAGGGCCTGGTGCTTCAGGGAGTGTCTCTGGTGTATGCTCTGTGTACTCTGCTGCTGTCTTTTGGCTGCTTTGTCCTTCAGACCAGTTGACTGCAGAGGCTCTCCTTGTCTGCAGTGGCCAATGTTTGGTACTTGGCTAGAAGTGGAAAGTTTTAACTAGGTGTGCTTTGGTCTGCTTGTGAAATGAGACTGATACTACCTCCACTAGAACTGAGGCCCTGCAAAACTCTCTGGTTGGAAGATATGGTGTGGGCAGGGGTTTCTGTTGGTCTTCTGGGGAAGGGGCTCACCGTGCTGGGTCTGAGGCACACTTGCCTGAGAACACAGGCCTGCCAGAGTTCAGGAGTGTGAGGTGTGGTGTAAGCAGGCTAGGCAGCCAGGGTAGGCACTGTGCTGCCTCCTGCAGGTGGCTCTGTGCTTATGCTGAGGGGTGGGGGAGGAAAATGACACCAGTTAACTCTTTTTTTCCCCAAAGAGGAGTCTCAGTACATGTTGCCTCTCAGGGAAGCTCTCTGAGACCAGCAAATAATCTCCCTCTTTGTGTTCCAGACATTTTTCATTTTGCTGTTTCCACACTGTCTACCCCCGGGTCGTTTGCCTGCCTTCTCTCCAGGAGCAGCACATTGCCCTCTGGGCTCTATCCCAGCCAAGACTGCTAACTTTTAAAACTCCAGGCTTTAGGGACAGGGTGTAGGCAGGGGCCTGCGCTGGTCTTCTGGGGGTGGGTCCTGCCTCGCTGGGACTGAGAGAGGTTCAACTGAGAAGGGCAGTTGCAGCAGAGCGCAGGGGAATGGAACTTGGAGTGTGCAGGCTAGGCAGCCAGTGTTGGGCCAGCTGCCTCTGCAGGTGGCTCTGCACTGAGACTGAGGGTCCAGAGAGGGAAATGGTGCCCATTGGCTCCTTTGTTCCTAGAAAGGAGCCTCTGGGAATACTATGTCTCAGGGATGTGCTCCAAGAAGAGTGAACAGTCTACCCCATGCCCCCCCCCCGCCATGTGCCCCAGGTGCTCCTGAGATGGATGTTTCCATGCCCTCTGCCCCCAGGGTTGCTTGCCTGCCTTCTCTCTGGGAGAGGGGCAGCACCCTCAAGGCCTCATCCCAGCCAAGCCCACCAACCTTTAAAACTCAAGTCTTCAAGCCCTGCTGGCTGCAACAACTCAAGGAGATTAGCCCCTCTCATTTTCCCAGCCAATGGCTTTGGGGAAATGTTCTCCTTTTCTCCTTGTGTGTTCCCCTGTGTGCTCCTCTCTCTCTCTCTCTCTCTCTCTCTCTCTCTCTCTCTCTCTCTC
>NW_027397135.1:4979222-5015098 GCF_003265705.2 Callorhinus ursinus
CTCTCTCTCTCTCTCTCTCTCTCTCTCTCTCTCTCTCTCTCTCTCTCTCGCCTTTTTCTGCAACCACAGCTCCCTCCCCTCCACAGCACCAGTGATCCGTTTCAGCCCCAAACCAAGTCTCTGTACTACCTACCTTCCTTGATGTGGCTTCTTCTCTCCCTCTAGTTGTGGAGTTTCTTCTGTCCCTCCTCAGGTTGATTTGATAGTTATACAGCTATTTTCAGGGGGTGAGACAAGCCTAGAGTCCTACTTCTATGCCGCCATTTAGCTCAAACCCCTGCACTTATATGTTTCTGTCAGGGGTCATTTTCCTTCTAAAAGGAAAGAGCTTTTTTTTTTTTTTTTTTTCTTTTGGTTCAGGCCTACTAGTGATAAACCCCTCAGTTTTTGTTTGTCTGAGAATGTCACTATTTCACTTTGACTTCTGAAGAATAATTTCACAGTTATATGAAATTCTAGGTTTCTTGTTATTTTCTATAGCACTTAGGAATGTCATTTCTCTGTCTTCTGAAAAGTCATCTGTTAGTCTTTCTGTCATTCCTTTGAAAATAATAGTTTTTTTCCCCCTCTGATGCTTTTAAGACTTTTCCCTTTGTCTTTTGTTTTCAGCAGTTGAACTATGATGTTTTTATGAGTGATTTTTGTTTTTATCCTGAGGCTAGATGATAAGCTATTGTTATTTCCTCAGTTACCTTTGCCCGTTCTTGGAGACTCCAGTCATTCCACTGTCCCATATATCCCTTGTTCTCTCCCCTGTTTATCATTCTTTTTTCTCTCTTCCTTCAATCGGGATGTGCTCTATGAATACATATTACTGACCCTTTTCCTGCCATATGTGCTATGCCACTAAGCCCACATATTGAGTTCTTAATTTCAGCTCTTCTGTTTTTCAATAATAAAGTCACTATTTGATTCATTTCTGTTGGTTCTAATTTTCTGACAAAGGTTGCTCTTTATCTGTTTTCTTTAAAGTCTCTGCTTAGGTGATGGGCATTAAGGAGGGCACTTGATGTAATGACCACTGGGTGTTATATGCAACTGATGAATCACTAAACTTTACCTTTGAAACTAGTAATACACTATATGTTAATAAATTGAATTTAAATTTAAAAAATAAAAGGCTTTGCTTAATGACTTCAGTATCAGGACCCTATTTCCATTTTTTTTCTTGCTTTAGGTCCATTACTTCTGTCTCTTACCATACCTGGCAGTTTTCTATCCATCATCATATGTTGTCTGTGAAATGTAGGAACTTCAGTGGTAGCATCTTCTCCTGGAGAGCATTTGCCCTTTTCTCAGCTCAGTGGTGCAGGTGCTGATGGTGGTGGCCCAATGAGATAATGAGCTGAATGAAGTACAGTGCAGTCTTGGTAAGCCAGGATCTCCCTCTGGCTCACTATGTTCCCAGGGACCCCTCTCCAGGGCTTGCATTGAGAACCAAGGGTTTTCACCAGGGACCCTTCCCTGACCCACTCCCTACCAGGTCTTCTCACGACCAAGAGACAGAAGATTTGGGCTCTACTTTTCAGATGTTTCCACGATTAGATTTTTAGTCTTTTGCCCTAAAAGCTTAAGATTTGGCAAAGGTCTGAGAGGACATCAGCTGGGTATTGAGGTCTCCAGTCCTGTCACTCTGGCCCCACAGGGCCAGCAGCAGCTCTGCTGGTCCTCCGCCACCGAGGAAAGGGTCTGTAGGTTATCAGTTCACCTGACTAGTCTCTCCCTTCCCTTGTTGCTTCCGTCGTTCTGCAGTGCCTTAAACATTTTGCTTCAGAATCAGCTTACTGAGTTAGCAGCAAGAGCATTTATCTGCTACAATTACTCTATTCTAGAAGGAAGAGGAAATCGCTAATTGCCTTTTAGCAAATACTCCACACACAATGATCCCAGAGACCAGAAATACTTGTCTAATAACTGGCCCTGAAACAGGAAACACAATACATTTGTTGGATCATTGTTTAGTTTAGAATTGGCCCTCTAGCACCTGAAATAAATATCACCCATAAATTAAAGTTGTAATGTTATTTTACGTAATGGTTCATTTTGATCAATCTCCCACTTTTGCTGTGGTACCATATTTAAAGCATTAACATAGGATTTATGCTGCTGCTGTTCTAAATAGGAAATTACTTAAATAATGTACAGTTCTTCATGTAAAAAGAGATATATCAGTTATTACAATTACTTCAGAAAGAAGTTGCAATTAAATATTTTTCATTGAAGTAATCATAATTTAGCTATTAGAGAAACATGACCTTATCACATGGAATTTTTATAAGTTAGGCAAATCTAAATACTTAAAACTATGAACATCTCCTCTTTATTTTATATAAATATTTTATATATTATATAAAATTATAAGTATATATAAGTTTTATATATTTTATATATTATATATATTATATAAAAATTTATATAAATAAAATTTATTACTTTGTTTTTTTATTATTTTCAAATTACAAAGTTAATATAATTAGTCTGTAAGACAGCATTCTAAACCACTCCTGGAAGTGCAGATTTAAGTGAGATACTATCTTACCAAATTACAAAATTTTGACAAATCAATTTGATAGTCTGTAATACAATAAGATTTTTTTCTACTAGAGTCATATATTACTTTAATGAGAATTTTACTGCAAAAATATCATTTGAATGCCAAGTGAAAACACCATATTTTTCAGAGCTATTTATAGTAGAACAAAGTTTTTTTGGTACAACTTCTTATGGCTTTCACACTTACATAATTTTCTTTTTTTTGAATGAGTTCTTGAATGCAAACTGCTAAAATGAAATGTTACAGGACAAGCATATATAAAAGGTGACTGCTTCATTCTGGTGTTAGTCCAAAACCAGGGCCTGATACATGAGAGGCTTTAAAACTCTGCCTTCAAGATATCCAACAGACAATATCAGCTTTAAATTAAAATGACTTTTCCAAGTGTTAACTGTTTACATATGTCATGGAATCTTCAATGTTAGACACCTTGTCAATGAACACTAATTCCATTTTTTCCCATTTATTAGGCTTTTGTTTTTGTCAAAAATCACAGCCTTTCTCTAAGCTACTTATTTCTTAAAATCCACTTAATTCAATTTTATTTTTTCCATTTAATTAAATTTTAAAATGAAAAAACAAATGCAAATGAACATATTGCTATGTAGGATAGACTGGGAGGACCTAAGAAGGTTCATATCATTAATGTTGATTATTTCTTTAAAAATACTGCTCTTGGTATTTTTTCCTCTTACTAAAGCTAAGTATTCTTCAGATTCAAAATTTATTTGTATCTTATTTTTTCATTGCATTTTTTTATTGAGCTGTAATTAACATACAGTGTTATATTAGTTTCAGGTGTACAATATAATGATTCAACAATTCTATACTTTTCTCAGTGCTCATCAAGATAAGTGTATTCTTAATCCCCTTCATGTATTTCTCCATTCCCCCTCACCTCCCCTCTGGCAATGACCAGCTTGTTCTCTATATTTAAGAGTCTGTGTTTTTGTCTGTCTCTTTTTTTGTTTGTTTGCTTGTTTTGTTTCTTACATTCCAAATATGACTGAAATCATATGGTATTTGTCTTTCTCTGATTGACTTATTTCACTTGGCATTATACCCTAACTCCATCCATGTTGTTGCAGATGGCAAGATTTCATTTTTTAGGGCTAAGTAATATTCCATTATACATTTATACCACATCTTCCTTATCCATTCATCTATCAGTAGACACTTGAGCTCCTTTCATATCTTGGCTATTGTAAATAATGCTGCAGTAAACATAGGGGTGCATATATCTTTTCAAATTAGTGTTTTTATTTTCTTTGGGTAAATACCCAGTAGTGGAACTATGGGATCATATGGTCATTCTGTTTTTTTAATTTTTTGAGGAACCTCCATACTGTTTTCCTCAGTGGCGGCACCAATTTGCATTCCCACCAACAGTACATGAGGGTTCCTTTTTCTCCACATCCTTTCCATTGCTTCTTGATCTTTTTGAGCATTTGAAAATATTATACTCTCCATTACTCCTTTTAGATAACTGTTGGGACTGACTCTATCACAGTTATTATAAACTCTTGAGTTAAAATTGCTTTTCTTGGATGTTGAAGATATGGTTTACATTTGTCTCACATCTCTTATAAATGAAATATTAGTAGGTGTAAGCTCATTTTTCTTGCTACAGAATGTTATTGCATAGATAATTTGGTTCTTTCTGCACAAATAAGTAGTTCACAGAGGAAGGCATTTTACTTCTGTGCTGGTCCAAATGTCTTTCTCAGTCATCTACTCTGATCATATTTTGATTCATAAGACTTGGGCATTTCTGCATTGCAGACATTGTAACATATGGATAGCTAAAAACTCGCCATGAAGTTCAGATATTCATGGTGATGGCAATCTGTGCAATGTTCAGACAGCAATAGGAATAATCACCTTATTCTTAAAGAATATTTTTCTGGGTTGCAGAATTCTATATAACAGGGTTTTGTTTTGTTTTGTTTTGTTTTGTTTTGTTTTGTTTTGTTTTGTTTTAGCACATTGAAGCTGTCATTCCTTTGTCCTCTGTGGTTTCTGCTGACATTGAATAGTCATCTGTCAAATTGTTGCTTCTCTGAAGATAATCTAGCTCTTAACTTCACTGGTTCATAATTTTCTCTTCTTTTTCAAAGTTTTATAGTGATGTCTGCATGCTGTGTTCTTTTTGGATTCATAGGAATTTTTGAATCTATAGCTTGATGTTTTTTATAACTTTTGGAACTTTTTGGAGAATTTTTCACTTTTGGAGAATTTTTGGCTTTAACACCACTGTCTCTCTCCTCTCCTTTTGGATTCCAATTTATACATACTTTAGACCACCCCCTAGTATCCCATATGTTTCTTACTTCTCTTTCATATTTTATACCTTTTTTCTCTGCATGCTTCATTCTGAATTTTTTCCTAACCTATATTCCAGTTCCCTAAATATGCTCATGTGTTTTGTTTAATCTGCTTTAAAACCCATCTATTGAGTATTGTAGTTTTTTAGATCCAGAATTTCTGTTTGGTTCATTTTTATAGGCTCCATTCTTTGTTGATATTTTCAATCTTGTCTTTTATTTCCTTGAATGTTTTCAGTACGTGTTCTGTAAAGCTTGTGTCTGATAACTCCAATATCTAGAAGCCATATGAATCAGCTTATAATGCCTACTTGTTCTATTGTTATTCTGTACATTGCCTAGTATCTGCATGTGCCTGGACAGTTTTCATCGAGAACTGGACATTGTAAATGAAAACTTGTAGAAATAATCTGAAGCTAAAAATGATGTTCTTTCCCTCCTGGGAGGATTTACATTTCCTTCTGGGTGATATCTAGCAATCCAGACTAAGCTCAATTGAATTTCAAGACTTGAAATGATATGACGGGCAAGGGCAAGTATATTCTCAACAGCATATCTATTTGCTGTTCAGGGTTCCAAATTGAATCATGAAGGATTTACCAAAGTCTTCCTTTTTGACAGGGCCTGAACCCTTACGTTTGCTCCCCTTAGCCCTGCAAGTCTGAAAAAAGTTCTTTTAGCTTTTCCAGTTTCTCAGCTGCATTTTTTGGAATCAACACAGCCCCCAACCCCAGCTAGGGAAACAGCAACCCCAAATCCTAGGCTCATCTATGAGTGTTCTTTTTCTGGATCTTATCCTCAATATTCCCATTGTCTGACCAGGTCTCTGATGACTTCGGGCTAGGATTTCCAATTTTAGAGGGAAAATATTCCAAGACTACCTAACTAAATTTGATTTTGAGATAAACAGTGAATATCTTTTCTGGTATAAGTGTTTTCCATGTAATAATTGGGACATACTTATACTAAAAATGTATTCTCTGCTTATCTGAAACCCAAATTTAACTGAGTATCCTATATTTTACCTGACAGTCCTACTTCAGGCAGATTTATGTCCATATTTTTCCGGCCTTTCCTAGATGTTTTCTGAATTACCTAGTACATTGTTACTGGAAGTGGAAGTTTGCTGTTGCCTAGCTAGTCAACAATCTTGAGTTATTAAAAATTTTTAAAAGACAAATCACCAAATGGAAAGTTAATACGTTTACTGAAATCCTAGTTGCCATGAACTACATATGTGACCTTGTATAATTAGCTTCACATTTTGGCCTCTTTTTTTTTAGATGTAAAAAAGGAATGATAGATGACATTTGTTGAGGTCCTATTATATGGCAAACATTGTGCTAAGCACTTTAAAAAAGGATTGATAATAATTACCTACACTTTATAAGGATTTTGTGAGGATCAAATTAGAAAATAGTATGACTGATCTGGTACATGTTAAATGCTAATTAATTGTCAAGACCAATTTGTTTTAACTTTTTTTTATTTTTTTTTACTTTTACTTTTATTCTGTTGTAGTAAACAGATTCAACATGAGATGTACCCTCTTAACAGATCTCTAAGTGTATAATACAGTATTGATAACTATAGGAATAATTTAATACAACAAATCTCTAGAACTTACTTATCTTGCATAACTGACAGTTTACACCACTAATTATCAACTCCTTATTTCCCTCTCCCTCCCAGCCCTTGGAAACCATAATTCTACTCTCTGCTTCTATGATTTGACTATTTTAGGTACCACATTTAAGTGGAATCACACAGTATTTGTCCTGTGACTGACTTATTTCACTTAGCGTAACGTCCTCAAGTTTCATTCATGTTGTTGCATATTTAGGATTTCCTTCTTTTTGAAGACTCAGTAATGTCCCATTGTTATATTTACCATATTTTCTTTATCCATTCATCCACTGATGGACCTTTAGGTTGTTTCCACATCCTGGCTATTGTGAATAGTGGTACAATGAACATGGGAGTGCAAATATCTCTTCAAGATCTTGATTTCAGTTCTTTTGGATAAATACCCAGTAGGATCGCCAGATAATTTTTTTAAAGTTTTAATTTTAATTCCAGTTAGTTAACATACAGTGTTATATTAGTTTCAGGTGTACAACGTAGTGATTCAACAATTCCATACATCACCGCGTGATCATCAGACAATCCCCATCCCCTATTTAACCCATTCCTCTACCCATCTCCCTCTCAGTACCCATCAGTTTGTTCTCTATAACTAAAAGTCTGTTTCTTCGTTTGTCTCTCTCTCTCTTTTTCCCCTTTGCTTGTTTTTTTTTTTCTTACATTCCACATATGAGTAAAATCATATGGTATTTGTCTTTCTCTGATTGACTTATTTCACTTATCATAATACCCTCTAGATCCACCCACACTGTTGCAAATGGCAAGATTTCATTCTTTTTATGGCTGAATAAATTTCCGTTGTATATGTACACCATATCTTCTTTATCCATTCAGTTGATGGATATTTGGGCTGCTTCCATAATTTGTCTATTGTAAATAACACTGCTATGAACATATGGGTGCGTGTATCTTTTTGAATTAGTGTTTTTTTGTATTCTTTCAATAAATACCCAGTAGTGAAATTTCTGCAGGCTGGTTCTATTTATAACTTTTTGAGGAATCTCTATACTGCTTTCTACAGTGGCTGCACCCCCTTGCTTCCCCACAAATAGTGCATGAGAGTTCCTTTTTCTCCACATCCTTGCTCACACCTGTTGTTGATTTTGCCCATTCTGACCAGTGTGAGATGATATCTCATTGTAGTTTTGATTTGTATTTCCCTGATGGTAAGTGATAATGAACATCTTTTCATGTGTCTCTTGGCCATCCAGATGTCTTCTTTCTTTTTTTTTAAAGATTTATTTATTTGTTTGTTTATTTATTTATTTATTTGACAGAGAGAGAGAGCACAAGAAGGCAGAGTACCCAGTAGAGGGAGAGGGAGAAGCAGACTCCCTGCTGAGCAAGGAGCCCGATGCGGGGCTCAATCCCAGGACCCTGGGATCATGACCTGAGGCGAAGGCAGTTGTTTAACCAACTGAGCCACCCAGGCACCCCTATCTGGATGTCTTCTTTGGAGAAATATCTGTTCATGTCGTCTGCCCAGTTTTTAATTGGATTCTTTGTTTTTGGGTGTCGAGTTTTATTAATTCTTTATATATTTTGGATACTAACCTTTTATCAGATATGTCATTTGCAAATATCTTCTCCCATTCTGTAGGCTGCCTTTTACTTTTGTTGATCGTTTCCTTCACTGTGCATAAGCTTTTTATTTTGATGAAGTCCCAATAGTTTATATTTAGTTTTATTTCTCTTACCTCAGGAGACATATCTGCAAAAACGTTACTATGGCTGATGTCATAGAAGTTACTGTCTGTGCTCTCTTTAGGTTTTTTTGTTGTTTCAGGTATCACATTTATGTCTTTAATCCATTTTAAATTTATTTTTGTGTATGGTGTAAGAAAGTAATCGTTTCTTTCTTTGCATGTTACTGTCCAGTTTTCCCAATACAATTTGTTGCAGAAACTGTCTTTTTTCCATTGGATATTCTTTCTTACTTTGTCAAAGATTAATTGACCATATGGTTGTGGGTTCATTTCTGTGTTTCCTATTCTGTTCCGTGTATCTATTTTTGTACCAGCACCACACCATTTTGATTACTACAGCTTTGTAATATAACTTGAAGTCTGGAATTGTGCTTCCTCCAGCCTTGCTTTTCTTTTTTAAGATTGCTTTGACTATTCAGGGATTTTTTTGTGGTTTCATACAAATTTTAGGATCTTTTGCTCTAGTTCTGTGACAAATGCTGTTTGTGTTTTCATGTGGATTCCATTAAATGTGTGGATTGCTTTTGATAACATATACATTTTAAAAATATTCTTCCAATTCATGAGCATGGAATGTCTTTCTATTTCTTTGTGTACCCTCATAAGTTTCTCTCATCAATGTTTTTTTTTTAATTTATATTTTGTTAGTTAACAGAGCAATATTGATTTCTGGAGTAGAATTCAGTGACTTATCACTTATATACAACACCTGGTGCTTATCACAAGTGCCCTCTTTATTTTTTTATTTTATTTTTTATTGTTATGTTAATCACCATACATTACATCATTAGTTTTGGATGTAGTGTTCCATGTTTCATTGTTTGTGCGTAACACTGAGTCCTCCACACAGAACGTGCTCTCTTTAATACCCATCACCAGGCTAAATCATCCCCCCTCCCCTCCCCTTTAGAACCCTCAGTTTGTTTTTCAGAGTCCATCGTCTCTCATGGTTCGTCTCCCCCTCCAATTTACCCCCTTCATTCTTCCTTTCCTGCTCTCTTCTTCTTTTTTTTCTTAACATATATTGCATTATTTGTTTCAGAGGTACAGATCTGTGATTCAACAGTCTTACACAATTCACAGCACTCGCCATAGCACATACCTTACGCAATGTCTATCACCCAGCCGCCCCATCCCTCCCACCCCCCACCACTCCAGCAACCCTCAGTTTGTTTCCTGAGATTAAGAATTCCTAATATCAGTGAGGTCATATGATACATGTCTTTCTCTGATTGACTTATTTCATTCAGCATAACACCCTCCAGTTCTATCCATGTCGTTGCAAATGGCAAGATCTCATTCCTTTTGATGGCTGCATAATATTCCATTGTGTATATATACCACTTCTTCTTTATCCATTCATCTGTCAATGGACATCTTGGCTCTTTCCACAGCTTGGCTCTTGTGGACATTGCTGCTATAAACATTGGGGTGCATGTACCCCTTCGAAGCCCTACATTTGTATCTTTGTGGTAAATACCCAGTAGTGCAATTGCTGAATCATATGGTAGCTCCATTTTCAACTGTTTGAGGAACCTCCATACTGTTTTCCAGAGTGGGTGCACCAACTTGCATTCCCACCAACAGTGTAGGAGGGTTCCCCTTTCTCCGCATCCCCGCCAACATCTGTCGTTTCCTGACTTGTTAATTTTAGCCATTCTGACTGGTGTGAGGTGGTATCTCATTGAGGTTTGGATTTGGATTTCCCTGATGCCGAGCGATGTTGAGCACTTTTTCATGTGCCTGTTGGCCATTTGGATGTCTTCTTTGGAAAGATGTCTGTTCATGTCTTCTGCCCATTTCTTGATTGGATTATTTGTTTTTTGGGTGTTGAGTTTGATAAGTTCTTTATAGATTTTGGATACTAGCCCTTTATCTGATGTGTCATTTGCAAATATTTTCTCCCATTCTGTCAGTTGTCTTTTGGTTTTGTGGACTGTTTCTTTTGCTGTGCAAAAGCTTTTTATCTCGATGAAATCACAATAGTTCATTTTTGCCCTTGCTTCCCTTGCCTTTGGCGATGTTTCTAGGAAGAAGTTGCTGTGGCTGAAGTCGAAGAGATTGCCGCCTGTGTTCTCCTTTAGGATTTTGATGGACTCCTGTCTCACATTTAGGTCTTTCAACCATTTGGAGTCTATTTTTGTGTGTGGTGTAAGGAGATGGTCCAGTTTCATTCTTCTGCATATGGCTGTCCAATTTTCCCAACACCATTTGTTGAAGAGACTGTCTTTTTTCCATTGGACATTCTTTCCTGCTTTGTCAAAGATGAGTTGACCATAGAGTTGAGGGTCCATTTCTGGGCTCTCTATTCTGTTCCATTGACATATGTGTCTGTTTTTGTGCCAGTACCATAATGTCTGGATGATGACAGCTTTGTAATAGAGCTGGAAGTCCGGAAGTGTGATGCCACCAGCTTTGCTTTTCTTTTTCAACATTCCTCTGGCTATTTGGGGTCTCTTCCGGGTTCCATACAAAATTTAGGATTATTTGTTCCATTTCTTTGAAAAAAGTGGATGGTATTCTGATGGGGATTGCACTGAATGTGTAGATTGCTCTAGGTAGCATTGACATCTTCACAGTGTTTGTTCTTCCAATCCATGAGCATGGAACGTTTTTCCATTTCTTTGTGTCTTCCTCAATTTATTTAATGAGTATTTTATAGATTTCTGAATACAGATCCTTTGCCTCTTTGGTTAGATTTATTCCTAGGTATCTTATGATTTTGGGTGCAATTGTAAATGGGATCAACTCCTTGATTTGTCTCTCTTCTGTCTTTTTGTTGGTGTATAGGAATGCCACTGATTTCTGTGCATTGATTTTATATCCTGCCACTTGACTGAATTCCTGTATGAGTTTTAGCAGTTTTGGGGTGGAGTCTTTTGGGTTTTCCACATAAAGTATCATATCATCTGCAATGAGTGAGAGTTTGACTTCTTCTTTGCCGATTTGGATGCCTTTGATTTCTTTTTGTTGTCTGATTGCTGTGGCTAGGACTTCTAATAGTATGCTGAATAGCAGTGGTGATAGTGGACATCCCTGCCGTGTTCCTGACCTTAGGGGGAAAGATCTCAGCTTTTCCCCATTGAGAATGATATTCGCTGTAGGTTTTTCATAGATGGCTTTTATGATATTGAGGTATGTACCCTCTACCCCTATACTCTGAAGAGTTTTGATCAAGAAAGGATGCTGTCCTTTGTCAAATGCTTTTTCTGCATCTATTGAGAGGATCATATGATTCTTGTTCTTTCTTTTGTAAATGTATTGTATCACGTTGATTGATTTGCGGATGTTGAACCATCCTTGCAGCCCAGGGATAAATCCCACTTGGTCATGGTGAATAATCCTTTTAATGTACTGTTGGATCCTATTGGCTAGTATTTTGGTGAGAATTTTTGCATCCATGTTCATCAAGGATATTGGTCTGTAATTCTCCTTTTTGATGGGGTCTTTGTCTGGTTTGGGGATCAAGGTAATGGTGGCCTCATAAAATGAGTTTGGAAGTTTTCCTTCCATTTCTATATTTTGGAACAGTTTCAGGAGAATAGGTATTAATTCATCTTTAAATATTTGGTAGAATTCCCCTGGGAAGCCATCTGGCCCTGGGCTTTTGTTTGTTGGGAGATTTTTGATGACTGCTTCAATTTCCTTAGTGGTTATAGGTCTGTTTAGGTTTTCTATTTCTTCCTGGTTCAATTTTGGTAGGTGATACATCTCTAGGAATGCATCCATTTCTTCCAGGTTATCTAATTTGCTGGCATAGAGTTGCTCATAATATGTTCTTATAATTGTTTGTATTTCTTTGGTGTTGGTTGTGATCTCTCCTCTTTCATTCATGATTTTGTTGATTTGGGTCATTTCTCTTTTCTTTTTGATAAGGCTGGCCAGGGGTTTATCAATCTTGTTAATTCTCTCAAAGAACCAGCTCCTTGTTTCGTTGATCTGTTCTACTGTTCTTTTGGTGTCTATTTCATTGATTTCTGCTCTGATCTTTATTATTTCTCTTCTCCTGCTGGGTTTAGGCTTTATTTGCTGTTTTTTCTCTAGCTCCTTTAGGTGTAGGGTTAGGTTGTGTATTTGAGACTTTTCTTGTTTCTTGAGAAAGGCTTGTATTGCTATATACTTTCCTCTCAGGACTGCCTTTGCTGTATCCCAAAGATTTTGAACAGTTGTGTTTTCATTTTCATTGGTTTCCATGAATTTTTTTAATTCTTCTTTAATTTCCTGGTTGACCCAGTCATTCTTTAGTAGGATGCTCTTTAGCCTCCATGTATTTGAGTTCTTTCCGACTTTCCTCTTGTGATTGAATTCTAGTTTCAAAAGCACTGTGGTCTGAAAATATGCAGGGAATAATCCCAATCTTTTGGTACTGGTTGAGACCTGATTTGTGACCTAGGATGTGATCTATTCTGGAGAATGACAAGTGCCCTCTTTAATACCCACCACCCATCTAGCCCATCCCCTACCCACCTCCCTCCATCAACCCTCAGTTAATTCTCTATTGTTAAGAGTCACTTATGGCTTGTTTCCATCTCTTTTTTTTCTTCTTTTCCTCCTTCCCATATGTTCATCAGTTTTCTTTCTTAAATTCCACATTAGTGAGATCATATGGTATTTGTCTTTCTGACTTATTTCATTTAGCATAATACACTAGCTCCATCCATATTGTTGCAAATGGCAAGATTTCATTCTTTTTGATGGCTGAGTAATATTCCAGTGTGTGTGTGTGTGTGTGTGTGTGTGTGTGTGTGTGTGTGTGTGTGTTGTGTGTGTGTACGTACACATCTTCTTTATCCATTCATCAGTCAATGGACATTTAGGCTCTTTCCATAGTGTGGCTATTGTTGATAATGCTGCTATAAACATTGGGGTGCATATACCCCTTTGAATCTGTATTTTTGCATCCTTTGGGTAAATACCTAGTCGTGCAATGGCTGGATTATATGGTAGCTCTATTTTTAACTTCTTGAGGAACCTCCATACTGTTTTCCAGAGTGCCTGCCCCAGTTTGCATTCCCCCCAACAATGTAAGAGGATTCCCCTTTCTCCACATCCTTGCCAATGCCTCTTGTTTCTTGTGTTGTTAATTTTAGCCATTTGACAGGTATCAGATGGTATCACACCATGGTTTTGATTTGTATTTCCCTGATGATGAGTGAGGTTAAGCATTGTTCATGGGTCTGTTAGCTGCTATCTGGATGTCTTCTTTGGAAAAATATCTATTCATGTCTTCTGCCCATTTCTTAACTGGATGGGTTTTTTTGGGGGAGGGTTGATTTTGGTAAATTCTTTATAGATTTTGGAAACTAACCCTTTATCAGATATGTCATTTGCAAATATCTTCTCCCATTTCACATGCTGCCTTTTAGTTTTGTTGATTGTTTCCTTTACTGTGAAGAAGCTTTTTATCTTGATAAAGTCCCAATAGTTCCTTTTTGCTTTTGTTTCCCTTGCCTCTGATGATGTGTCTAGTAAGAAGTTGCTATGGCTGAGGTTAAAAAAATTGCTACCCGTGTTCTCCTCTAGGATTTTGATGGTTTCCTGTCTCACATTTAGGTCTTTAATCCCTTTTGAATTCATTTTTGTGTTTGGTGTAAGAAAGTGGTCCAGTTTCATTCTTCCGCATGTTGCTGTCCAGTTTTCCCAGCACCATTTTGTTGAAGAGACTGTCTTTTTATTCCACTGGATATTTTTCCTGCTCTGTCAAAATTAGTTGACCATATAGTTGTGGTTCCCTTCCTGGGTTTTCTATTCTGTTCCACTGATCTGTGTGTCTGGTTTTGTGCCAGTACCATACTGTCTTAATGACTACAGCTTTGTAATATAGCTTGAAGTCCGGAATCGTGATGCCTCCAGTTTTGCTTTTATTTTTTTTTAATTTTATTATATTATGTTAGTCACCATACAATACATCATTAGTTTTTTTTAATTTTTTATTGTTATGTTAATCACCATATATTACATCATTTGTTTTGGTGTAGTGTTCCATGATTCATTGTTTGTTCATAACACCCAGTGCTCCATGCAGTACATGCCCTCTTTAATACCCATCACCAGGCTAACCCATCCCCCCACCCCCCTCCCCTCTAAAACCCTCAGTTTGTTTCTCAGAGTCCGTACTCTCTCATGGTTCGTCTCCCCCTCCGATTCCCCCCCCATTTTTCCCTTCCTTCTCCTAATGTCCTCCATGCTGTTCCTTATGTTCCACAAGTAAGTGAAACCATATGATAATTGACTTTCTCTGCTTGACTTATTTCACTTAGCATAATCTCCTCCAGTCCCATCCATGTTGATGTAAAAGTTGGGTATTCATCCTTTCTGATGGCTGAGTAATATTCCATTGTATATATGGACCACATCTTCTTTATCCATTCATCTGTTGAAGGGCATCTCAGCTTTTTCCACAGTTTGGCTATTGCAGACATTGCTGCTATGAACATTGGGGTGCATATGGCCCTTCTTTTCACTACATCTGTGTCTTTGGGGTAAATACCCAGGAGTGCAATTGCTGGGTCATAGGGTAGCTCTATTTTTAGTTTTTTGAGGAACTTCCACACTGTTTTCCAAAGTGGCTGTACCAACTTGCATTCCCACCAACAGTGTAAGAGGGTTCCGCTTTCTCCACAACCTCTCCAACATTTGTTGTTTCTTTCCCTGTCCATTTTTGCCATTCTAACTCGTGTAAGGTGGTATCTCAATGTGGTTTTGATTTGAATTTCCCTGATGGCTAATGATGATGAACATTTTTTCATGTGTCCATTTGCCATTTGTATGTCTTCTTCAGAGAAGTGTCTTTTCATATCTTCTGCCCATTTTTTGACTTGATTATTTGTTTTTTGTGTGTTGAGTTTGAGAAGTTCTTTATAGATCTCAGATACTAGCCCTTTATCTGTAGAGTCATTTGCAAATATCTCCTCCCATTCTGTGGGTTGCCTCTTTGTTTTGTTGACTGTTTCCTTTGCTGTGCAGAAGCTTTTTATCTTGATGAAGTCCCAAAAGTTCATTTTTGCTTTTGTTTCACCAGCTTTTGGAGATGTATCTTAAAAGAAGTTGCTGTGGGTGATGTCAAAGAGGTTACTGCCTATGTTCTCCTCTAGGATTTTGATGGATTCCTGTCTCACATTGAGGTCCAATTTTGCTTTTCTTTTTCAGGATTGCTTTGGCTACTCAGGGTCTTTTGTTATTCCATACAAATTTTAGGATTGTTTGTTCTAGCTCTGTGAAAAATGCTGGTGGTATTTTGATAGGGATTACATTAAATGTGTTGATTGCTTTGGGTAGTATAGACATTTTAACAATGTTTGTTCTTCTAATCCATGAGCATGGAATGCTTTTCCATTTCTTTGTGTCCTCTTCAATTTCTTTCATAAGTATTCTATAGTTTTCAGAGTACAGATCTTTTACTTCTTTAGTTAGATTTATTCCTAGGTATCTTATGGGTTTTGGTGCAATTGTAAATGGGATCAATTCCTTGATTTCTCTTTCTGCTGCTTCATTATTGGTGTATAGAAATGCAACAGATTTCTGTGCATTGATTTTATATCTTGCAACTTTGTTGAATTCATGTATTAGTTTTAGCATTTGGGGGGTGGCGTCTTTCGGGTTTTCTGCATAGAGTACTGTGTTGTCTGTAAATAGTGAAAATTTGATTTCTCCCTTGCCAATTTAGTTGCCTTTATTTCTTTTTGTTTCCTGATTGCTGAGGCTAAGACTTCCAGTACTGTGTTAAATAGTAATGGTAAGAGTGGACATCTCTGTCTTGTTCCTGACTGTAGAGGAAAAGCTCTCAGTTTTTCCCTTTTGAAGGTGATATTAGCCCTGGGTCTTTCACATATGGACTTTATGATGATACTTCATTATGTTGCATCTATCCCTACTTTGTTGGGATTTTTTTTAATCACGAATGGATACTGTATTTTGTCAAATGCTTTTTCTGAGGATCATATGGCTCTTCTCTACCCTGACCTTTCTTGGAATAATAAAATTATTGGAATAATTTTATTTGAAAGGAAAGCTAGTGGTGTCTGTTTAGAATGCCTGTTTCTAAAATTTTCTTCCACCCAACTGTGCTTGAGGTGAAGCCATTGGCCCCTCCTTGCTGATGTCACAGGCACCTACAAGCAGAGGAACTTAAATTGCACTGGCTCAGTGAGGTTGCTGCTTTATTCAGTGTCCCCCCCTGATCCCTAACCTACAAGATATCTGCCTTTCAGGCTGAAGCAGTAGTGGATCCGGATGTGTATACCTAACAACATGCAGATAACTCTGAGGTGCCTTGAAGAATGCAGAACTAGGTTGTATGATTGTCCACAAGAAGAGCTTAAAAGGCAATCAACAATAATGCAAAATCACTGCAGGGAAGGAATGACTTAGGAGGGAATTGGAAAGTATTGATGTATCTAAAGGAAGAGCATATCCACTAAAAGGTGACCACCCAGGTATCACCCAGGCAGTGGGAAGTCTTGACAAGTACAGTTCAATGCATAAAAAAGAGTAAATACAAATAGCTAATTAAAATTTGATGAAAAAATGTTTAATCTCACTACTAATCAAACGCATGAAATAAAAATGAAATACTACTTTAAACTTATATTTAATTGATAATACTCAATATTAACAAGGGTTCCATGAAATGGTCAGAGCTACATTTTCTGATGAAAGTGTAAAGTGCTTTTTGGGAAGCAGTTTGGCCACAGAAAGGGAAAATCCTTAAAATATTCACATCTTCTAAAGAATATTGCAATTCTCATATCTTCTATGTCAAGAAAGCTTTCCCTATATAGTAAAGTTTACAGATAACACAAACCCCAAAATAACAGTGGAAAACAACATAAATGTTATCTGCAAGGGAGGCTCCAAAATATAGTACTTTAGCTGGACATTACCATCCAAAGTAAAATTGAGATTTTGTCATTCAGGAGGAAAGGGAGAATGGGTGTTGAGTAGGTAGCCAGCAAGTTTTGCTCCATTATCCTACGGAGCAAACTTGAACTTCAACATAATTTTCAAAAAGTCATTCATTTTTAGGGACAAGCCTAAATTTCCAAAATTACAGGAATACTTAAAATTACAAATCAATTCAATGATTCCATAAAACAAATAATGTTGTCAACAAAGGTTTGATAGTTGAACCTGATTGTTTAATGTTAATTTTTTAAAATGCAGTTTGATTGCATTATTATTTTACTACATTACATATAATATTAAAGCTTATAATCTCAGATGTACATAAAAACACTCATAGAAGATTTTTTTATAGTTTTCTTCATTGTCCATATTTTCCATAATGAACATATCTAAAATTCATGCTAAGAAAATTGTCGACATTGTTTTTTGAAACATTACAATCGATGACAAATTCCCAGATTTGAGAAACAGGATCTCAAATTGGACATTTCTCATGTTGTTCCAAACAAAATTAATATAAGGGGCTAAGACATAGCCTGGCAAATTTTTCAAATTTAAATGAAAAATCCTACAAACAGTAAACTGGGAAAAGCAAGTCACCTTCAAATGAACTAGACTCAGGTTGGCCACAGATTTTGTCTTTAGTCATCATGCTCATCATGCATTATTTGCATTCTAAGAACTTTTATTTGCTTATCCGATACCTTATGAGGTGGGTACTATTGTTAGTTCTATTTATTTTACAAGGAACATGGAGTAAGGGAGGTTAAGGGACCTGATTTTTGTCGCACAGATTGTCAGTAATGGAGCCAAAAGGCAAACCCAGGCAATGTAGGCTCCCAAGGCCGTATCTTTTCTATTTACATAGATAGGACTTTGAAGAAAAACAAACTGTGATGCAAAGAGGTTATCACTGATGTGTCTCAGAGTTTGGAAAATATGCCTCCCATCCATGTATTTCAGTAACTTCTCAAATTCCTCCTCCAAGTTGCTAAGATACTAATTACAATGAATTAAATAACCAAAAATTACAGAACAGACTGGTGGTAGGCATCAAACCACCTAGAATCTTAGGAGTAAGGGATTATTACAAATAACTTCTAATAGGATTGGATGGATGCTGAGAAGTTGAAAGAATGGATTTCATTTGGGTACAAAGAGCAATTTTTGATGACACATTTTTAGAAAGATGTCAGACCTGTCCATGGAGCCACATGTTGAATAAGCATCATCAGATATGGCCTTCTTGGCTCATGGGAGGAATTACGTGGCCGTTCCTGGGGCTGTCCCTCTGGAGATGGTTATCTCTTCCTGGGTTATACCCTGCTTCTCAGTACCATTTGATTTTTGTTTTTCAGCTGAAACTAAGATCTGCTTCAAATACTACCATGGTGTGAGTGGAGCCCTGCGAGCCACCACCCCCAGTGTCACAGTCAAAAACTCCGCAGCTCCTGTAAGTCCCATTTCTTCCTCTTTGGTCAGAGCTAATCCTGGTGCTTCTTTGCTTTTTCCCATTTCGTGTGTGTATGTGTGTGTACACATATGGAGATATAGTGATAGATTATAAGTAGACAGCAACAATCTCAAAATAGTAAGAGGAATGAGATCCAAAGGCAAACTTATTAAAATTATACCACTTTTTGTTTGTGATATGTTAAGCTTCAGTAGTGACATGTTTGTAATAGACTCATGCTTCATAGCAATGAATAGCAAGTGTTTCTTTGGAATGCATTTTTAAAATTCCTTGGTTTTAATTATTTATATTTTCATATGTTTTAATTTCTTTTTAGGCTTATAAATTTATGGAATAGAAATTTATAATCTTAGACTGATTTGGGTCATAAAGTTATAGAATGGTGGGCCTAGGAAAGACTAGAATCGCTGGTCCTTTTTTCCTTCATATGAATGAGGAAACGGCCTGAAGCGCCTAAGTAAAGTACCTAAGGTCACAGTTGCAAACCAGGGATTTAAGTCACGTCTTCTGTTTGTTGCTCTCTGGTTTTGCTCAGCACTCCAGTAATAAATGCTGTCTTTTCCTTAATTACAGTCTAGTTTGGTCTTTGTGGTGCTTCTTACCTTCGTTCTCAATACACCTGATTAGTTGAAATGTACTTTCTAGTGGCATTCCATTTCCTTTTCACATAAAATAAAGATTAGTTGGTGGGGGAGGCTGACCAAAAACCAGTAAGGACTTTGTCAGGATGGTGTGTTAAGTAGAAAAGATTTGGTTTCTTCTATGTAAAAAAAAAAGAAAGAGTGGGCGCTTGGGTGGCTCAGTTGGTTAAGCGACTGCCTTCGGCTCAGGTCATGATCCTGGAGTCCCTGGATCGAGTCCCGCATCGGGCTCCCTGCTCAGCAGGGAGTCTGCTTCTCCCTCTGACCCTCCCCCCTCTCATGTGCTCTCTCTCTCATTCTCTCTGTCTCTCAAATAAATAAATAAAATCTTTAATAAAAAAAAAAAAAGAAAGAAAGAGAGAGAGAGCCTGGGTACCTCAGCCAGTTAAGCATCGGACTCTTGATCTGACCCTAAATCTCAGGGTTGTGAGTTCAAGCCCCACGTCGGGCTCCAGTGAGAAAACTTGAAGTGAAATATGAATGATTTGGAAAGACCTTTGCCTCTAAAAGACACGGTTTTGCTGTTTCATAAGTCAGTCGTTTAGGGTGTGGAAGATGAGTGACTTGAGTCCTTGGTGGTATAACCAAGTGATTTGGAGAAGTATTCCCAGAGTGCCAGACCCCCCTCCTTGGGCCCATCACGTGTGGGACATTCTCAAAAGAGGGTGCCTAGAAAAGCCAAAGAGGCCTTGATAGAAGTGGCCAGTTGTCCAGGCAGGAGGGTCAGCTAAATCAAGGTGGCCAAGCTAGAGTTGGGGCTGAATTGAACCAGAGACAAGGTGGACAAAGCATGGAGGCCCGAACACACAGCAAAGACGGGAGGCTGGACATGGAGGCATGGAGGCAGGAAAAGACTTCCAGGCCCAGGCACAGCCTGTCATGCAATGAGGCAGCTTCTCTCCACTGATTTCTCAGCCAGGGTGGGTTTTGTACAGTGATGGACAAGGCTTTTTGGCTCAAGGCTGGAATGGGAGAGGAGAATTCCTCACCTGCTTCTGCTCAGAGTGGTACCATGAGTGAGCTTGGGCAGCCCTGGAATCTTTAGGATTCCCTTTTTGGAGAGGGCTCTCTGGAACATTTGGCTTCTCTGAACTCAGCCTACTGGGGACTCCAGAGGTAATCTGCTTCTCAGACCAAAGCAAAATGCGATACACATCATCACAGAAGTGTGCAATGTAAGCCTAAAAGAAAACAAGGTGCCGGGGCACCTGGGTGGCTCAGTTGGTTAAGCGACTGCCTTTGGCTTGGGTCGTGATCCCAGGGTACTGGAATCGAGCCCCGCATCAGGCTCCCTGCTCCTCAGGGAGCCTGCTTCTCCTGGAGCCTGCTTCTCCCTCTCCCTCTGCCTGCCACTCCACCTGCTTGTGCTCTCTCTCTCTCTGTCAA
The DNA here is from genome assembly GCF_003265705.2 of Callorhinus ursinus. Taxonomy (NCBI): domain Eukaryota; kingdom Metazoa; phylum Chordata; class Mammalia; order Carnivora; family Otariidae; genus Callorhinus; species Callorhinus ursinus. Next base: position 4,999,856 of record NW_027397135.1, read on the forward strand.
ATAAATAAATAAAATCTTTAAAAAAAAAAAAAAAAAACAAGGTGCCAGCTACCTGGAAAACTGCCTGGATTGCACAGTAGACAAGCTTTACAAAGTGGGATAAACTGTCAACAAACAGGTTTTCCAGGGGCTGCCGACAAGAAACGGGCTGTCTGAGAAGAGGAAACAGCATGTGGGGTGCTTCAACCTATTATTTGAGAGGAAGTACAGGAGACGGCATTGAATGTGAGTCAGCCCTGACCTCACCTTTGCTACCATCGCTTACCCTTAAATCGCAGACATCTTGAAATACTTTGACATGTTGCCGTCATCCTGATGATCATCCCCACAATGATTTTCTCACATTAATCAGTAGACACTCGGGTTAATACTTTTATGTATGTTCCACAGACAACTTCTGTTTCTCTTCTTAATCCCCATGCATGTGAGCACCAGATCATAAGGGCAAATGATGCCAGGAAGAGAGAGCAGTGCTCCCGCTGCTGTGGTGGAATTTGCAGAGGGAGCATGCATTTGCCAGCAGACAGTATCTTACAGCATGGTGCACTCTTCAGAAGAGTCTCACTTGCCTTATTTTAGTTGATTCACAGCACATCTGTGAGACAGGCAGGAAGTACCATTTTGGTTATAGGACCATTTTGGCTATCAGGTGATAGAGTTTCTGATAAAATCTAGCAGCCTTCTGGGTTAAGTAAGTACTTGCAGTCTGGTCTAAGGACTTATGCACACTGTTTCTAAGGGGAAATGCTATTCAAGTTTTGCAAAATCAATTTGCCAATAACCTTTGAGTATCCATGTTTCAATGGAGGATTTCTGGTGCTGCACTAATCTCTTAAAACGATGGCTGCCAATGGCCATGATGCCATGCCCTGAGGGTCAGTGCTAAAAGTGTAATTCTTTGAAAAGGAGGGAAAGATGTCAAATGCCCCCTTAGTATATAATCAGCACTTCAATGTCTTGAGCACAGCAGATTTTCAGTATGTTTTAATTCTTTTTCTCATTTCCTCGTTCCCCCTTATCCTTTGCCTTTGTCCTATGGACAGTCATTGAGGTCCCAGTAATAAAAAGAGGTTGTCACCTATCCTTATCTTTCCAAGGCTCTCATTGATTTATTCTTCTTAACTGTATATCAGAAACTATGATGAGTAAGGGGTATAGAAATAAATGAAATATGAGTCCTGGCATTGAGAATTCACGGTTATGCTATTGTGAATTACAAATACGATTTGAAATGTCCAGTGCTGGGGTATGAAAACCCACTGGGCTGGTGTGTAGAGTAAGCAGTGAGGAGGTACCTGCAGCAGCTGGGAAGGCCTTCAGAGGAGGTGGCGTGTGGGCAGCATGAACCGGATTTGTGAGACTCTGGAGGGAGGGAAGGCACTGGCAGGACAGCACGTGCAAAAGTGTGGGGATATGGAAGTGCCACAGGCCTGACAGGGAAGGAGACCTAAATTGTGTTAGATCTAATCAAAATACGACTTACTTAATTTTTGCCATATGGCACCCTGTACTTTGTTTCCCATACTGTTTGTATCTTACTGGGAGCACCTAGCATATGGTTTTACTTATATTTTCTATAGAAAATCATGTTCAAAATGAGCTCTTTCTCTCAGTATTTTTGCTACCTTTCCCTGTGCATCACAGCCCCTCTTATAAGCCTCATGGTATTTTTTTTTCCTCTCCCTATTCATACATCGAAGGACAGAAATCTCTCCATACCTACAATTTGCCAAAAGATGGGAACGTGTGTTTTTCACTGTGAATTTTCCAGCTTTTCCTTCAGGTCCATGCTTTTTCCACAGCAAGTTTCCAATCTACCCCTCCCTTTTTGTGGACCACGGGGCATCCTCTAGTGGGATCTACTGGATGGGGAGAGAGCTCTCGCTCTGCCTGCTGGGTTCTCTTCAGTGCAAGAGATTCAGATGCAACCTGTAGCTGTTCTCAGTGTGTGCTCCCCATGCCTGCTTCACAGGACTGTCCCTGAGGGGCATTCACTGCACAGTGCAATGACCACCACAGGTTCCCTCATCCCCAGCCGTGAGGAGGCCTAGGGACTGTAGCCTCTGGATACAGAAAATAGGTAGCTGTTGGAGACATATTTGCAGCAGGATCTGGAAGCCAGGTCCAGGGAGTTGGGGAAGGGCCACCACAGTGAGGGGTAGACAGAGGATGTTAGTTCCTGCCTTATCTGGGGCTTGTTGTAGAGGGTTCCCCAGATTTCGATTTAGACAGGACTGTATCTCTTACTCAGTCTTCATCAAGAATTTTTTTTAAAAGACTGAAGTGGATTTATTAATATCTGATAAAATAGACTTCAACACCAGAAAGTATTTGCAGACATGTCATAACAATAGAAGAGTAACCAGGAAGCCATAACAATCATAAATCACAAATAAATTATAAAACAATCATAAATATGTACCTATTAACAGAACTTGAAAATACATGAAGCAAAGCTGGACAGACTTAAAAGGATAAATAAAAAATTCCACAGTCATAGTGGAGACATTAACGCCTCTCTCAGCAACAGATGAAACAACTAGATTAGAAAATCAACAAAAACACAAATTTGAGCAATATTTTCATCAAGATTTTAATTTTTGGAAATCCCATCAGAATTTTTTTATTCTGGATTGTTTTTATCCCTAACTCACATTGCTATTGTCTGGCTACCTCTTAGTATCTTCTAGCTTTTTCAATGAGAAATTGGAAGTGAACCTATCCGTTTCTGCTCCTTCTTCCACCACTTTGATCCAGTGTCTCAGCAACCAAGCTTTTGATGATGACTGAATAGCAGAAAGTTCAAAGCAAAGTTCTCTGCCAATACATGAAATATATTTCTGTAAGTTCATGTTCACACATTCATTTGCTTTGTCAGACTACCAAGCAGAGATAGAGTTCACATTCTCCTATTGGAAAAATAAAAAAACCTGAATAGGCCATTTGTCTGGAAACATAGGCTAAGTTAGTACTCTAAAATAAGATCAGGTTCATGGGGCACTTGAGTGGCTCAGTCAGTTAAGTAGCCAACTCTTGGTTTTGACTGAGGTCATGATCTCAGGGTCCTGAGATCGATCCCCCCTTTCCAGGCTCTGGAACCTGGATATGTGGAGTATGCTTGTCCCTCTCCCCTACCCTTCCCCACTGCCCCTCTCACCACTCATGCTCTCTTTCTCTGTGTCTCTCTCTAAAATAAAATCTTTTAAAAAAATAAAAATAAAATAAAATAAGATCAGGTTAAGATTTTCTTTACAAACAGTCTGGGTCTCCTGCAATGGACAATGGACAAATAGGTGAATAATAGCCCCCAAACTCTAAGTCATTAAACTTTGTTCTAGTAATATTTGTCTTGGGAATTTTAAAAGCAGATTTTTCAGGAAAAAATTTAAATCATTAAAAATAACTATAGAATAGCTACCTTAAAGTTATGAACCTCCTGGAGGTTCAAAGCATGATTTGAATTAGTTGCAAATTTAGTTGCAAAATTAACTCACAGGCAAGTGATTGATGGGACCAGGTGTCAAACAGAATTGTTAGACATAAACCAATAATTTGATCAGTTTCATAAAAGATAGTAAAATGATCTTGTGGTTTACGATTGGGAGATATTAAGTGGCAAGATTAGTTGCTGAATGAAGTCATTCTTGATAAGCATCAGTTGCAATGTATCATCAGTTTGGGGGTGAAGGTCTCCCAGTTTATTAAAGGGTCCCCTTCCTCCCGTCTGTCCATATGGAGTCTCAGCTACACCCCCAAATGTGTCAAGAAGTATTCCCAAAATTAAAGGAGGAGTAAAGAGTTTATCCCTCTTGTTACCTGGGATGTCCGGCACTGTTCTGCTGGAGTGGCCCTGGCTTTGGACCCGCGAGAGACCCGGCAGAGTTTCTCACAGCCCCCAGGCACAGGCAGCCTTGAGCAAACCTTGGGAGGGCAGCACTTCCCAAAGGGCTACTTTTTCATGATTTTAGTTCTTTAAATGAGTTTGCTATGTAAAGAATTGCCTCTACACAGTGAAAGAGGGACTTGAGGAAAGTTTAGAGCCATTTTCCTTAAATTGTAAGAAAATAGGGCCTTGTAAGGATTTAGTCAGAATTGAGCCCTTTGTGATCTGACCAGACTTGTGCCCTCCAATCATATTCTTAAATCTGCCCTCTTTTCCCGTTCTGATGCTGGCAACCTGGCCCCACGACCGTTTGGGAAGGTGACATGATGTCTATTTTATAATTGGATGTGGATTTTATAATTGCCATAGGAGCCTTTTGTGAATTAATTCTGTTTTGTCTGTTGTCTCACTAACACATCCATAATTTATTTTTGTAGCTTGTCACCAGTACCTGTCCAACCAGGCATTAAAAGAGAACTTCATCAATAATCCTATGATGAGATGAAATTCTGAGACTTAGTCCCTAATATTCTGAAAATCAGTTTCTAAATGAAATAATCTCAGTTACAGTAGAAGGGCAAGAAGTCTGAAGTAATTAGACTGTACATTATTCTAATTTTTCATTTCTTTCCTTCATATCTATGTCTATTAGCCTTTCTTTAGGAGAGGACTTAAGAAAACATTTTGATTTGTAGAAGCCACAAATCAAACGCTACAGATAAAACACAATAAATGTAAACTTGAGTGCTCCTGCTAAAACTGTACGCATGATTTATTTACATGCAAAGGATCAGTGTTGCCCAGACATTTACTAGTGAGCTATAGAATGATTTTATAAGGGGGTATTTTACAAGATCTCCTGACTATTGTGACTTTAAAGCCTGTCTCCATTCCACAAAGTCAAGGGTGCACTGGGAAAGGGATTTCTCAGGGGAATAGGGAGAAGTTGGCAGGTAGGTTTTTTTTTTTAACCTTTTGATCCCCTGAACCAATTTTATAGTTAGATATTGACATATCATTTCTTCTATTTGAGAATCCATAGCCACCTTTTGTCTCATTCCTAATCGGCAAATTGTTTTATGGTGCTCAGAACTTCTTGCCTCTAATCCTCTTTCCCCAGAAACCACTTCCAACTCCTCAGCAGCAAACCACCCCCACTCCCCCTCACCCCCCAGGATATGCAGCACTCTGATTCTCCAGCCTTGGAGGTCTGCTGAGAACATAGTTATTTTGTATATCTTTGTATAGCCTATGGCTTCTATAATTCATTTATTCAGTTATTTATTTATTAGTGAGCTCTTCTGTGTTGACCACTAGTTATACAAAACTGAACAGAATAAATGCCCATCCTCTTGAAGACACCTGCCTGGGATGGGGTTAAGTAGTGGGGAGACAGACTAGAAAACAGGCCATAACGAAGGACTATTCTAAGTCCTGTGGGAATGGACATATAGGGCACTTTGGGAGGACCAAGGGTAAGCAGGCCCAGAACATGATGGAAGGCTTTCTAAATGGAGCAGACCAAATCATCAGGCCAGGATTCCTGATCAATCCCTTTATTTTTTTCTACACTGTTTTACCCAAGTGTAGGGACATGTTATTCACATGTATATCTTCAGCAAAAGTCCCTTGAGGTTTTGATTAGACTAAAACAGGGGAACATTTAGACATTTGTATTTTGGCTAACACATCAGATGGACTCATTTTTGTAGAAGAGAAATAAGAGGAAAGGAAATCACAGCCACACCATGCATCTTCTTCTAGAGAATTTACCCAGGTCCTGCCCACAATCATACCTCTTAAAAAGGTACCCTGAAAGTTTGGATTCCATCATGGCCCAACATTAAGAAATTTTGTTCTATTTCAGCAGAAGAGGTTCAGAGCTTATTTTAAAGGGAATTTTGGGGTCTTGAGTCTGGAGCTGGTGTTTCCTGATAAGGTTCTTCTACCAGCTTTGTTTTGGCATAGGAGTGGTTTACATCCTTCCTTTCTGGGGTGTGGGAAGCAAATGCCAAATCACATCCTTTTCATTGTCCATAACCAAATTTGAAAATACCTAGACACATATCACCAGTGGGAAGTGGAGATCCTCTGTATTTTTTTAAGAGCCATGTTCTTACACCGGGGTTGGGGTATCTGTGAAGCCCTGATTTTATATGGATGTGTTCATGAATGTCCTAGGGGGTGGATCTCAGGCATTCATTAGGTTCTGAACAGGGTTCATGGTCCCAGAAAGCTTATCACTGTTAGAGAAAACACCAGTATCACTCTTTGCTGATATAGAGACCTAATTTGTTAGGCTTTGTACTGTTAAAAGTCTACCTTTGCCTTCTTTGGAGTAAACACCCTAGTCTTTGGCAACCCAAAGAATAAAGCCAAGAATGTTCTTAATGAAAGGAAACAAGTAGTAAATACCTAGATAAGAGACCCAAATCTAGAAAAGAGATGAATCTAGACATGAATATATTCAGGAAACCTGGTACAGGACATGAAAATTAAGTGAAGGCCTCTTAAACAGAAAGCTTTTTGTTTTTCTTCTGCAGCAGGATACAAATGTTGACATCCCAGGGATCCGAGACTTGGCACAGAGTAGACAAATTAAAAAGTATTTATTCTTCCTAAAGCAAAGCAAAATGGATGAATTCATAGGTGAGGTCTTTCAAACAACTGAGGTATAAGTAAATCTCATACAATTTAAACATTCTAGAGCAAAAAGAAAGAAAAAAGCTTCTAAATAATTTTCCTTACCCACCATAGAACTAAAACCAGAACTGTCAAAGAGAGCACTAGAATAGAAAACTATAGGTCAGTCTTATGGATGAATGTAAATATAATATACTTAAGTTAAATATTGGCAAGTAGATTTTAAAAGGATTATTAAAATAAAATTATATGCAGGTTGTAAAGTTGCCTCAATATTCAGAAAATTATTATTACAATAAACTATGTGAATAGAAAACCACATCATCCTCTCCATAGATACAAAAAAAGCATCTCAGATTTCTTTCTCTTAATAATGCTTGTACTTTCAGAATAATGCTAAATAATAGTGGTATTACTAGAGGTATTAGTAGTGATCTCTTTGTCTTGTTCTCAACTTTAATGAAACCATTTCTAGTGGTTCCCCAGAAAACATAGGCAAGAAATAAAAATTCAATATTGGAAAGAGAAACGAAATTATCATCACTTTTAAATGACCTGACTATATTATCCAAAATAATTGAGACTCTTAGAAACAATAAATTATCTCTAGTATGTAAGAATTAATAGCTGTACTATAAGCAAAGAAAATCAATTAGAAAACATAATAGAAAAAAAGGTTTTCATTATAGATTAACCAAGAAAAATAAGATATCTTAATAAGAAATGGGCAAGACCATGACCTCAAAGAGTTATCTTCACTCATATGTTCGCTGTATCATTATTTACAATAGCCAAGATATGAAAGCAACGTAAGTGTCTGTCAATGGATGAATGGATGGAGATAATATGAGAGAGAGACAGACAGACAGACAGATGAATATTATTCAGACGTGAGAAAGAAGAAAATCCTGCCATTTGTGAGAGCATAGATGAACATTAAAGACATCATGCTAGTAAAATAAGCCAGAAAGAAAGACAAATATTGTATTATTTCATATGTAGAATCTAAAAAGGCTGAACTCACACAATGTTATATGTCAATTATATCTCAATAAAAGTGGAAAAAATGTGCAAGGCCAATTTTTTTTTAAGATTTTATATATTTATTTGAGATAGAGCAAGAGAGCGTGAGAGAGTGAGAGAAAGTACAAGCAGGGGTGGAGAGAGGCAGAGGGAGAGGGAGAAGCAGGCTCTCCACCGAGCAGGGAGCCTGATGTAGGACTCGATCCCAGGACCCCGAGATAATGACCTGAGCTGAAGGCAAACGCTTAACCAACTGAGCCATCCAGGTGCCCCTGTGCAAGACCAATTTAATGAAAAGTTTAGAACTATTGAAAGATATAGAAGTTTGAACATATGCAAAGATGAACTGTATCCCTGTTTTAGAAGCAGTGTTTAAACTATATAAATTCCCTGTAAATTAATTTATAAATTCAACACAACTGCAATTAAAATATAAATGGATTGCTTTTGACAACAGAGTAACCCTAGCTTCATCAGAATCAGTATGTGAGAAAAGTTATAATAGTTTTGGGAAATGAAAATAATGAGGAAAGACTAGCTTGCCAGGAATTAAAACAGGCTATGAAGCTATAAAAATTAAAATCGTTAATGAAGAAAGAGACTAATAGAACAATGGAAAAGAAGAGAGTAAGAAAATAGACCCCAGGATATTGGAAACTTTAATTAACAGTTAACGGTAATATTTAAAATCAGTGTGGGAAAGAGATTTTACCATATGTGGTATTATGCCAGCTAAGCAAAGTTTTGAAAAAAAAAATATATATATATACATCAAACCCTCTTATTATTCATAATTCCTTATGTACAAATGGATAGAAGTTTTCAGTATTTAAAAAACATAAAAATTCTAGTTAAAAAGCATGCATAGTTTGAAATCTTGGAGAGGAACAGTTCTTTCTAATCAGAACACAAAATCTAAGGCCATAAAGGAAAAGTAGCAATAAATTGTATTAGCTACATTAAAAAAAAATCTGAATGGAAAAAAAACTCTAAAAAGTAAAAAGTAGAAAATAAAAAGAAGAAACTGATAAAAAAATCAGGCAAAAAGCTAACTTCTTTAATTTACATAGAACTCATTTCTATTGTTTAAAGAAAAGACAAACCATTTTAGAAACAGGCAAAGAACCTGAAGTCAGTTTTTAGGGGAAAAAAATACAATCACCAATAAACACATGAAAAGACGCTCCATCAAGAGAATATAAAAACCACACCAGGAGAAAATATTTGGAAAAGATATATCTGATAAAGGACTGTTATCCAAAATATACAAAGAACTCTTAAAATCAGCAATGAGAAAATGAACAACCCAGTTTAAAAATAAGCAAAAGACACCTGACCAAAGAAGATATACAGATGGCAAATATGTACAAGAAAAAATGCTCGACATCATATGTCAACAGGGAAATGCAAACTAAAACGAGGAGATACCACTACACACCTATTAGAGTGGCTAAAATCCAGACACAACCAACACTGACTGCTGACAAGGATGTGGAGTAACAGGAATGCTCATTCGTTGTTGGTGGGAGTGCCAAATGGTACAGCCAGTTTGGAAGACAGTTTGGTAGTTTTGTACAAAACCAAACATACTCTTACCATATGATCCACTGATCACACGCCATAGCGTTTTTCAAAAAAATTGAAAATTTAAGTCCATACCTACACCTACACACAGATGTTTATAGCAGCCTTATTCATAATTGCCAAAACTTGGAAGCAACCATGATATCTTTCATTAGGTGAGTGGATAAATAAACTATGGTACGTCCAGACCATAGGATATTATTATGAGCCATCAAGCTATGGAAAGACATAGAGGAATCTTAAATGCATATTGCTAAGTGAAAGAAGCCAATCTGTAAATGTTACATACTGTAGGATTCCAAATATATGACATTCTGGAAAAAGCAAAACCATAGAGACAGTAAAAAGATGAGTCATTGCCAGGGGTTGTGGGGAGGGAGGGAGGAACAGTATGATACTCTAATGGTGGATGCATACATGTTATTAAACATTTGTTCAAACCCACAAAACATACGACACCGAGAGTGAGCCCCAATGTGAACCAGGGACTTTGGGTGATAATGATGGAAGCACATAGATTCCTACATTGTAACAAAGATAGAAGATGTTGATGATGGTGGAGGCTGTGTGTGTGTCGGGGCTGGGGGTTTCTGAGAGCTCTCTGTACTTTCTGCTTAGGTTTCCTGTGAACCTAAAACTGCTCTTAAAGAAAAATAAAGTCAGTTTAAAAAAAGAGAGATGCTCCAATCAGAAAGCAAATATAACATGATCCAAAACAACATGGTATCTTTGAAACTTTGTAAGAGAAGGACTTTGTAGGAAGTGACAGCTAGGAGATAATGGGGCATCTTTACATGGCACAGATGCCTGACCTAAAGGCTACAAGAAAGGGAATCACTGAGTTAGAAGACAAACTAAGAAAGTTCACCTGAAAACCAGTGGAAATAAGAAACAAAAATAGAGAAAGAATAAAAAAGATCTAGAGATCAAATCTAGGGACAATAGGAATTTCCAAAAAAAAAAAAATTACGAATGAAATAAAAGATAAAAACCTTTTCTGATTTTAAAAAATATATATATGTTAGACTAAACGTTGAAAATCCTAATCAGGGCGTCTGGGTGGCTCAGTTGGTTAGGCAACTGCCTTCGGCTCAGGTCATGATCCCGGAGTCCCGCGATCGAGTCCCACATCGGGCTCCCTGCTCAGCGGGGAGCCTGCTTCTCCCTTTGGCCCTCCCCCCTCTCATGTACTTTCTCTCTCTCATTCTCGCTCTCTCAAATAAATAAATAAATCTTTAAAAAAAAAAGAAAATCCTAATCATATTTCAGATATCTGAATTTACATAGTAAAATACATATATATGTTCATGGTAGAAAATTGAATAAGCATATAAATAAGGAAAAATGATAATCCACCATGCAGCAAGCCTCTGGAACTATATCTGGAAGAATTTTCAAACTGAAGAATCCTATAAACAAGCAGGAGAAACTTTCAGGCTACTTGAAAAAAACAAAAGCCTAGAAACTTTGAATGTTCCCTCCATAGCACTAAAGGTGGCAAGAAGATTATTTAAAGGAAACATTTTGTTTTCTACTGTATCAGCTGTCAAAGATATGTGAAGACAAGGGAAGACAGATATTCTCAAGCATGTAAGAATATAGAAATTGCCCACACATCAAAGACACAATCCAAGGTCTGAGGAAATTGTGGATGAAAGTGAATAAGGAAACTAATTAGCTATAAAATGATAGGCAAAACAATTGTGAGGATACATTATTGTTTTATTATTCAAACATATATTGTGTGATTTATTGCATGAGTGGGTTGAACAAAAAATATTCTAACCTTAATCAAAAAGGCACTCTTAAAAACTTTTTTAAGATTTTATTTATTTGAGAGAGAGAATGAGCAAGAGAGAGAGGGAGCACTTCTATTCCTGAGCAGCAAAGAGGACTAACTTGGTGACTGTATTAGTTAAACAACAGATATTTATTTTCCCTCTTCTAGCCTTCTGAAGGCTAGACATCCTAGAGCAAGGTATTGGCAGGGTTGGTTTCTCCTGAGGCCTCTCTCCGTGGCTTGCAGATGGCCTCCTCCTCCCTGTATCCTCACCTGCTGTTTTTTCTGTGCACTTGCGTCTCTGGTGTCTCTTCCTCTTCTTATAAAGATGCCAGTCTGATTGGATTAGGGCCCTGCCCTAAACACGTCATTTAACCTGAATTACCCTGTTAAAGGCTCTATCTCCAAATATAGTTACATGAGGAGTTAGGACCTCAACTTATGAATTTTGGGGGACATAAGTCAGTTCATAACAGAGACCCACTGTCTCCTTGCGCTGATTTGACAAAGTCTACTCTAGCTGTCTGTGTACAGTACCTGTACTACAGGAGAACTCATACAGCTAGCTCGCTATCAACCATTGTTGTACATAATATATATTTTATATATTTATATAAATACATATTATATAAGTATATAATTATATATTTAATATAAAAGTGTAAGGATTTTAGTCTAATTTTCTGGGAGGGACTCTGTAATGAAACAGCACTGGAGACGAACACTGATCCTAGAACACCAGTCCTGTCTCCTTGGCCATATACAGATACAGATGTAGATGAAAATATAAATGTAGATATACATATATATGCATATATATAATTATATATGAATTTTTCTTTTCTTATTTACATGAGCTTGATCATGTCTCCACAATCCAACAAACCAAATGTATACTTATACATGACAACACTTAGCCATGAAACACTAGAGGTTTTTAAAATCAAAATTGGGAGACCTTGGTTTTGTCTGGTCAGCTAGACAGCTACTAAATCATTCTGAACTCCTGTGAACTGAAACGGAGATCTAAGAAAAGAAGAGCTGTAACTCTACAAATAGAAAAGCAACCACTTTCTGCAAGAATGACAAGAAAGAAAAACTCACCTCAAAAAAAAAAGAAAAGAAAAAGAGGCACTACTGACTGCCAGGGATCTAATCAGTATGGTTACAAGTAAGATGTAGGAACTAGAGTTCAGAATAATGATTATAAAGATACTAGCTGGACTTGAAAAACCATAGAAGACATTGGAGAATCCTTTTCTGGAGAAATAAAAGAACTAAAATATAATCAAGTCAAAATCAAAAAGGCTATTATTGAGATATAATAAAAAATGGAAGCTCTAACTGCTAGGATAAATGAGGCAGAAGAGAGAATTAATGATACAGAACACAAGAAAGCTGAGAAAAAGAGAGATAAATAACTGTTGGATCATGAGGGGAGAATTTAAGAGATAAGTGATACCATAAAGTGAAACAATATTAGAATAATTGGGATCCCAAAAGAGGAGGAAAGAGAGAGGGGGGCAGAAGGTATATTAGAGCAAAGTATAGCAGAGAATTTTCCTAATCCGGGGAGGGAAACAGGCATTCAAGTCCAGGAAGCATAGAGAACCCCCTCAAAATCAATAAAAATAGGTCAACACCCCAACATATAATAGTGAAGTTGGCAAATTTCAGAAACAAAGAGAAAATCCTGAAAGCAGGTTGGGACAAGAGGTCTGAAACCTACAAGGGTAGAAACATTAGACTGGCAGCAAACCTATCCACAGAGACCTGGCAGGCCAGAAAGGACTGGCATGATATATTCAGGGTGCTAAATGAGAAAAAGATGCAGCCAAGAACACATTATCCAAAAAGGATGTCATTCAAAATAGAAGGAAGGATTAAAAAAAAAATTTCCTGGAAAAACAGACACTAAAAGACATTGTGATCATTAAATCAGCCCTGCAAGAAACATTAAAGGGGATCCTTTAAGCAAAGAGAGAGCCCAAAAGTAACATAGACCAGAAAGGAACAGAGACAATCTACAGAAACAGGGAATACAATGGCACTAAATTCCTATCTTTCAATATTTACTCTGAATGTAAATGAGCTAAATGCCCCAATCACACAGGGTGTCTGATTGGATGAAAAAGCAGGACCTATCAATATGTTCTCTGCAAGAGACTCATTTTAGATGAAAAGACACCTCCAGATTGAAAGTGAGGGGGTGGAAAACCATTTATCATGCTAATGGACATAAAAAGAATGCTGGGGTAGCAATCCTTATATCAGTCACATTAGGTTTTAAACCAAAGACTGTAATAAAAGATGAGGAAGGACACTATATCATACTTAAAAGGTCTATCCAACAAGACCTCACAATTTTAAATATTTATGCTCCTAACATGGGAGCAGCCAATTATATCAACCAATTAATAACCAAATTAAAGAAACATATTGATAATAATACAACAATAGTAGAGAACTTGAACACCCCACTCACTGCAAAGGACAGATCATCTAAGCAGAAGATCAACAAGGAAACAAGGGCTTTGAATGACACACTGGACCAGATGGACTTCACAGATATATTCAGAGCATTCTATCCTAAAGCAACAGAGTACACATTCTTCTCTAGTGCCCATGGAACATTCTCCAGAATAGATCACATACTGGGTCACAAATCAGGTCTCAACTGATACCAAAAGACTGATCATTCCCTGCATATTTTCAGACCATGCTTTGAAACTTGAACTCAACCACAAGAGGAAATTTGGAAGAAATTCAAATACATGGAGGCTAAAGAGCATCCTACTAAAGAATGAATGGGTCAACAGGAAATCAAAGAAGAATTTTAAAAATTCATGGAAACAAATGAAAATGAAAACACAACTGTTCAAAACCTTTAGGATGCAGCAAAGTATATAGCAATACAATCCTTTCTCAAGAAACAAGAAAGGTCTCAAATATACAACCTAACCTTACACCTAAAGGAGCTGGAGAAAGAACAGCAAATAAAGCCTAAACCCAGCAGGAGAAAAGAATTAATAAAGATTAGAGAAGAAATCAATCAAACAGAAAACAAAAGAACATTAGAAGAGATCAATGAAACTAGAAGCTGGTTCTTTGTTTTTTTGTTTTACTTTTTTTATTATGTTATGTTAATCACCATACATTACATCATTAGTTTTTGATGTAGTGTTCCATGATTCATCGTTTGTGCATAACACCGAGTGCTCCACGCAGAACGTGCCCTCTTTAATACCCATCACCAGGCTAACCCATCCTCCCACCCCCCTCCCCTCTAGAACCCTCAGTTTGTTTTTCAGAGTCCATCATCTCTCATGGTTCATCTCCCCCTCTGACTTCCCCCCATTCATTCCTCCCCTCCTGCTATCTTCTTCTTTTTTTTTTTAACATATAATGTATTATTTGTTTCAGAGGTACAGATCTGTGATTCAACAGTCTTGCACAATTCACAGCACTCACCATAGCACATACCCTCCCCAATGTCTATCACCCAGCTGCCCCATCCCTCCCACCCCCCCAACACTCCAGCAACCTTCAGTTTGTTTCCTGAGATTAAGAATTCCTCATATCAGTGAGGTCATATGATACATGTCTTTCTCTGATTGACTTATTTCGCTCAGCGTAACACCCTCCAGTTCCATCCACATCGTTGCAAATGGCAAGATTTCATTTCTTTTGATGGCTGCATAATATTCCATTATATATATATATATAAGAAGCTGGTTCTTTGAAAGAATTAATAAGATTGATATACCCCTGGCCAGACTTTTCAATAAGAAAAGAGAAAGGACCCAAATACATGAAATCATGAATGAAAGAGGAAAGAACACAACCAACACCAAAGAAATACAAACAATTATAAGGACATATTATGAGCAACTATATGCCAACATATTAGGCAATCTGGAAGAAATGGATGTATTCTTGGAAACATAAAACAACCAAAATTGAAACAGGAAGAAATAGAAAACCTGAACAGACCCATAACCAGCAAGGAAATTGAAGCAGTAATCAAAAATCTCCCAACAAACAAGAGTCCAGGGCTGGATGGCTTCCCAGGGGAATTCTACCAAACATTTAAAGAACTAATACCTATTCTACAGAAGCTATTTCAAAAAATTGAAATGGAAGGAAAACTTCCCAACTCATTCTATGAGGCCAGCATTACCTTGATCCCAAAACAAGACAAAGAGCCCACCAAAAAAGAGAATTACAGACCAATATCCCTTATGAACATGGATGCCAAAATCCTCACTAAGATACTAGCCAACAGGATCCAACAGTACATTAAAAGGATTATTCACCACGACCAAGTGGG
>NW_027397135.1:5015108-5060669 GCF_003265705.2 Callorhinus ursinus
AGCTATATTACAAAGCTGTCATCATTAAGACAGTATGGTACTGGCACAAAAACAGACACATAGATCAATGGAACAGAATCGAGAGCCCAGAAATGGACCCTCAACTCTATAGTCAACTTATCTTTGACAAAGCAGGAAAGAATGTCCAGTGGAAAAAAGACAGTCTCTTCAACAAATGGTGTTGGGAAAGTTGGACAGCCACATGGAGAAGAATGAAACTGGACCATTTCCTTACATCACACACAAAAATAGACTCCAAATGGTTGAAAGACCTAAACATGAGACAGGAGTCCATCCAAATCCTAAAGGAGAACACAGGTAGCAACCTCGTCGACCTCAGCCGCAGCAACTTCTTCCTAGAAACATCACCAAAGGCACAGGAAGTCAGGGCAAAAATGAACTATTGGGATTTCATCAAGATAAAAAGCTTTTGCACAGCAAAAGAAACAGTCCACAAAACCAAAAGACAACCGACAGAATGGGAGAAAATATTTGCAAATGACATATCAGATAAAGGGCTAGTATCCAAAATCTATAAAGAACTTATCAAACTCAACACCCAAAGAACAAATAATCCAATCAAGAAATGGGCAGAAGACATGAACAGACATTTTTCCAAAGAAGACATCCAAATGGCCAACAGGCACATGAAAAAGTGCTCAACATCGCTCGGCATCAGGGAAATCCAAATCAAAACCTCAATGAGATACCACCTCACACCCGTCAGAATAGCAAAATTAACAAGTCAGGGAACGACAGATGTTGGCGGGGATGTGGAGAAAGGGGAACCCTCCTACACTGTTGGTGGGAATGCAAGCTGGTGCAACCCCTCTGGAAAACAGTATGGAGGTTCCTCAAACAGGTGAAATTAGAGCTACCATTCGATCCAGCAATTGCACTACTGGGTATTTACCCCAAAGATACAAATGTAGGGACCCGAAGGGGACGTGCACCCCAATATTTATAGCAGCAATGTCCACAATAGCCAAGCTGTGGAAAGAGCCAAGATGTCCATCGCCAGATGAATGGATAAAGAAGATGTAGTATATATACACAATGGAATATTATGCAGCCATCAAAAGGAATGAGATTTTGCCATTTGCAACGATGTGGTTGGAACTGGAGGGTGTTATGCTGAGTGAAATAAGTCAATCAGAGAAAGACATGTATCATATGACCTCACTGTTATGAGGAATTCTTAATCTCAGGAACAAACTGAGGGTTGCTGGAGTGGTCGGGGGTGGGAGGGATGGGGTGGCTGGGTGATAGACATTGGGGAAGATATGTGCTACAGTGAGCGCTGTGAATTGTGCAAGACTGTTGAATCACAGATCTGTCCTTCTGAAACAAATAACGCAACATATTTTAAGAAAAAAAAAAAGAAAAAGAAGAAGATAGCAGGAGAGGAAGAATGAAGGGGAGTAAGTCAGAGGGGGAGACGAACCAGGAGAGATGATGGACTCTGAAAAACAAACTGAGGTTTCTAGAGGGGAGGAGGGTAGGGGGATGGGTTAGCCTGGTGATGGGTATTAAAGAGGGCACATTCTGCATGGAGCACTGGGTGTTATGAACAAACAATGAATCATGGAACACTACACCAAAACAAATTATGTAATATATGGTGATTAACATAACAATAAAAAAATTTTAAAAAAAGCCCAGGACCAGATGGTTTCATTAGTTTTTCCTATCAAACATTTAAAGAAGAATTAACACCAGTGCCTTTCAAACTTAAAAAAAAAGAAATGAAGTGGAGGGGAACACCCCCAAACTCATTTTACAAGGCCAGTAATACCCTGAAACCAAAGCCAGATAAGGACACTATATGAAAGAAAACTGCAGACCAATATCTTTGATGAATATAGATGCAAAAATTCTCAACATATTTGCAAACAAAATTTAAAAGTACACTAAAGGGATCATACAATATGATCAAGTGGGACTTATCCTTGGGATGCAAGAATGGTTCAACATATGCAAATCAATCAGTAAGTAAAATAAATATTAACAGAATGAAAGATAAAAATCATGTGATCATGTGAATAGATGCAGAAAAGGCATTTGACAAAATATAACATCTTTCATGATAAAAAAAATACAACAAATTGGGCAGAGAATGTAATAATTGTAAATAATTAACTCAAATGGATTAAAACTTAAGTGAAATACCAATGTAATAAAGACTGTGTATAACAAGCCCAGAGTGAAAGCCCAACAGTGAAAGGTTGAAAACTTTTCCTCTAATATCAAGAATAAGACAAGGGTTCCCTTCTCACCTATTCTATTCAGCATAGTATTGGAAGTCCTAGCCAGAGTAATCAGGCAAGAAAAAGAAATAAATGCATCTTAATTGGAAAGGAAAAAGTAAAGTTATCTTTGTTTGCAATGACATGATCTTTTTTTAATATGATCTTATATATAGAAAATCTTGAATACCACACCAGAAAACTGTTAGAACTAATCAATCAGTGAATTCAGGAAAGTTGGAGGATACAAAATCAACATATGTAAATCAGTTGTTTCTATATACTATCTGAAAATGCCAAAGAAATAAGGAAAAAAATAACATTTACAATAGCATCAAAAACAATTAAATTCTTAGAAATACACTTAACCAAGGAAGTAAAAGTTCTGTACACTGAAAAGTACTAGGCTTTGATGAAAGGAGTTAAAGAAGACACACACAAAAAATAGATATTCCATGTTCATGTAGCAGAAGAATTAATACTGTTAAATGTCCATTAACTATCTAAAGCAATGTATAGGTTCAGTGTAATTTTATCAAAATTCCAATGGCACTTTTCACAGAAATAGAAAAAAACAATCCTAAAATTTGTATGGCACCACAAAAGACCCTAAATAGTCAATGAAATCCTGAGAAAGAACAAAGCTGGAGGGTGCCTGGGTGGCTCAGTTGGTTAGGCGACTGCCTTCGGCTCAGGTCATGATCCTGGAGTCCCTGGATTGAGTCCCACATTGGGCTCCCTGCTCAGCAGCGAATCTGCTTCTCCCTCTGACCCTCCCTCCTCTCATGTGCTCTCTCTCTCAAATAAATAAATAAAATATTAAAAAAAAGAACAAAGCTGGAGATATTATACTTCCTGATTTTGAACTATACTACAAAGCTATAGTAATCAAAACAGGATGGCACTGGCATACACATAGAAACATGGACCAGTGGAAAAGAAACTAGAGCCCAGACATAAACCCTTGTATATATAGTCAACTAATATTTGACAAGGAAGCCAAGAATCCTCAATGTAGAAAGGATCGTGTCTTCAATAAATGGTATCGGGGAAATTGGATAACCACATGCAGAAAAAATGAATTAGACTTTGATCTCATACCATTCACAAAAATTAATTCAAATGGATTAAAAACTTAAGTGAAATACCAGCAACAATACAACTCCTCAGAGAAAACATAGAAAAAAAGCTCCTTGACATTGTCTTGGCAATGATATGTTGGATATGACACCAGAAGGACAAACAACAAAGCAAAAATTAATAAGCAGGACCACATCAAACTAAAAAACTTGTGCACAGCAAAAGAAACAATCAACAAAATGAAAAGGCAACCTACAGAGTGGGAGAGAGTGCTTGAAAATCATGTATCTGATAAGGCATCAGTATCCAAAATATATAAAGATCTAATGGACCTCAATAGCCAAAAGACAAACAATTCAATTTAAAAATGGGCAGAGGACCTGAATAGACATTTTTCCAAAGAAGACATACAGATGGGCAACAGACACATGATAAGATGCTCAACATCACTCATCATCAGGGAAATGCCAATCAAAACCATAATGAACTATCACTTCACACCTATTAAAATTTGGCCATCATCAAAAAGATATGAGATAAATGCTGCTGAGGATGTGGAGAAACAGCAATCCTTGTGCACTGTTGGCGGGAATGTAAATTGGTGCAGCTACTCTGGAAACCAGTATGAGATTCCTCAAAAAATTAAAAATAGGGGACGCCTGGGTGACTCATTCAGTTAAGCATCTGCCTTCGGCTCAGGTCATGATCCCTGGGTCCTGGGATTGAGTCCCACATTGGGCTTCTTGCTCAGCAAGGAGTCTGCTTCTCCCTCTGCCTGCCACTCCCCCATTCATGCTCTCTCTCTCTCTCTCTCTGACAAATAAATAATAAATAAATCTTTAAAAAATTAAAAATGGAATTTCCATATAATCCAGCAATCCCACTTCTGGTGTATATCCAAAAATATGAAAAGAGGATCTTGAAGAGATATCTGCATTGCCATGTTCATTGCAGCATTATTCACAGTAGCCAAGGTATGGAAACAACTTAAGTGTCCATCAATGAGTGACTAGGTAAAGAAAATGTGAGAAAAATATATAGATATATAGATATATGAATGGTATTATTCAGCCATGAGAAAGAAGGAAATCTTGCCATTTGCAACAACATGGAGGGATCTTGAGAGCCTTGTGCTAAGTAAGATAAGTCAGAGAAAAACAGATACTGTATGGTATAACTTATATGTGGAATCTAAAAAAGTCAAATCATGGAAACAGAGAGTAGAATGGTGGTTACCATGGGTGGGGAGGTGGGGGATTATGGGGAGATTTTAGCCAAAGCATACATATTTTTAATTATAAGATGAATAATGTTCTAGGGATGTAATGTCGAGCATGGTGGTTATAGTTAATAATACTATGTTATGAACTTGAAAGTTACTAAGAGAGTAGATCTTAAATGTTCTCATCACAAAAATGAAATGGTAGTCATATGACATGACAGAGGTGTTACCTAGCACTATGGTGGTAACCATTTTGCAGTATATAAGTGTATCAAATCAACACATTGTATGACTTAAGCTTATAACAATGTTATATGTCAATTATATCTCAAGGCTAGGGAAAAAATAATTTGACAGGATTTCAACAACAACAACAACAACAAAAACTGTGGCATATGCATCCAATGGATTATTCAGCCATAAAGAGGATTAAAATGCTGATAGGTGCTACCACATGGGGAAACCTTGTGATGGTTAATTTTATGTGTCAACTTGACGGGGACACAGGGTGCTGTCATATTTGGTCAAACATTATTCTGGGTTTTTCTGTGAGGGTACTTTTGGATGAGCTTAACATTTATATTGATAGACTGGGTAAAGCAGATTGCCCTCCCTAATGTCAGTGGGCCTCATCCGATGAACTGAAGATCTAAATAGAACAATAATCCTAACCTTCTGTTGAATAAAAGGGAATTCCTCCTGCCTTCTAGCTGAGACATCAGTTTTTCCCTGCCTCTGGACTCAGACTGAAGCATCAACCCTTCCTGGGTCTTGAGCCTGCTGGCTTTCAGACTAGAACTTACACCATCAGCTCTCCTGAGTCTCCAGCTTGCTGACTGCAGATGTTAGGACTTGTAAGCCTCCATAAATGTGTGACCCGATTCCTTATTGTGTGTGTGTGTGTGTGTGTGTGTGTACACACACACGCACGCACACAACTATTGGTTCTGTTTTTTTGGAGAGCCTTGATTTGTACAAACCTCAAAAATATTTTACTAAGTGAAAGAATTCACAAAAGGCCATATATTGTAGGATTCCATTTATATGAAATATCTAAAATATGTAAATCCACAGAGACAGAAAGTAAATTGGAGGTTTTCTGGGGCAGGGGAGGAGAGAAGAATGGGAAGAAACTGCTTAATGGGCATAAGGTGTAAGGTTTTACTGTGAGTCATTAAAATGTCCAAGTAGATAGAAGGGTGGTCACACAACACTGTGAATGTGTTAAGTGCTACTGAATTGTTCCATTTAAAATGGTCAATTTTATGTTATGTGAATTTCACCTCACAAATTACTTTAAATGAAACAAAAAAGTAAAAAATACATACATAAACGTACTCACATACCACATGTATGTACACACATACATATACACTATACACATACATATATATATATATACACCAAAAGCTTCCAGGGAGCCAAGTTGGTATCACATGTCATGGAATCTAAAATGCCATGGATATTAAGATGCATCATTGATTTTCATACCGCCATGCTGGAAAAAGCTTTCCAATTATAATTCTAAGACACACTGATGATTAGCCATACCCTGATCTTACAGTATTAACATGGAAAGCAAAGGACGTCTTAGGATTGATGAAGGCAGCTCCTGAGAGAAGGCCTGGGAAGGTATGGTACTGCTGCTTCTCAGCTTCAGTTGCTTACTGCTGGATATTCTGAAAAAGTCTGAAACCCACATGCTAAATAAATAGTTTAATTTTTAAAAATATGCTGGAAACTAATTTTTTTAAACTCTATTACTGTATTGGCCAAAGAAAACATGTCACTAGACCATACAGCCTGTAGCCTCACTTGAGCCCAGTGAGTGCAAAAGAGTGCCTATTGCAGGTGGAACCAGGCAACAGTGATCAGCTCACAGAGAGTAGAGTGAAGCACCCCTCACAGACTGAGGAACTAACTGGCTAGGTGATAGTCATCCAGACAAGGAAGTGAGATCTGCACAGAATGGATTTTTTGTCCCTAATGGGTACAGGCTTGAGCCTTGCGCATGGGGCCTCCATGGGCCAAGGCATTATAGAACCTGCTTCTGATGCTTGGAACTAGCATCAAGACAGTTTGAGATAAGAGTTACAAACAAATCTAAGGCATCTTTCTGTTACCATTTGAAAGAAGTAGAGACTTAAGACTGATGCTTCTCCAAATGTAGTCCCCTCAGCTACATTAGCCTCATCTGAACCTTGGTATAAATACAGACTCTCGGGCCCTCCCCAAATCTACAAAATCAGACCTTTTGGGATGGGGCCTGACAATCTATATTTTATGAAGCCCTGCAGGGAATTCTGATGCATGCTAAAATCAGGGACCTCAGCCCCAGAGCAAACAGAATGACTCAACTATGTCTTAGAATTTGGTAGAGTTTGTTATATCCTTACTTTCAAAATACTCTGCACTACACAAGAAACTATGTTTAAATAAATCATTAGAAAAACTAAAAATCATCAGGGAACATCCAGGATTTGCTTACTTTCAGCTAGCATTCTCATGGGTGCTGTGCTTCTTACACAGTCTCCTCACTTTCTTCATAGAGAGCCAAATGCCTAGCCTCTCAAACATAGCAGCTCCTTGCCGTGAGTAGATTTGCTCCTGGTGTTAATATCTGCAATCCTGTGTTGCCCAAAGCAGTCAGAGATAGAAAATCATTCCTAAGTAATTAACATGTTTTATTCAATTCACAAAATGAAAACTTTTTTTTTCCAACCCCTCTCTTTTTGCCCATAGTGATTAGCAGAAGACCCTTGAGTTTTGGAAGCCCATGCCTTGCCTTCAAGGCAATAAATTAGGAGCAGTGAGGACTCTGGAAGCTGGCTTGGTGACAGCAGCATCAGAAGGTAGAGAGGAGCAAGGAGGAAGCAGAATATGAACAGAATACAAGCAAAAGAGAGCTGAGCAGCCAGACTGTGTCTGAAGAAATGGCCTCACAGGGTTGAAGGACTCTGGCAGGTTCTGCAACTCATTCTATTTAAGTCAGAGGGACCAGAGATTGATTCATCCCAGGTGAATTTTGGGAAGTCAACAAATTGTTCTGAGCTCAGCTTTCACATTTGTGAACTGCTGATGAGTGAATGATGCTTAATTTGCAAACCATTAGAATGTCTAGAACTCGCTCTGTGCTTGGCACCTAATCAGCTTTCATCCCCATTACTTTTCTCTTGCCCCTTCAATGGGCCTTGTAAGTCTTCCATCACGGGTGTCCCTGGGGTTGGGGAAATTGCCTGGGCTGTGGTTGACTGTTAGAATTTTATGTTTCATTCTTTTATGCCCCTAAAGATGACTTTGCACTTTAGGTTTATAGGCCTTTCTGCTGGAGAACTTGGAATGAGTTGCCTAACCACCTAATAATCATATTATGAGGACTCAATGAGACAAATTACCCAAAAGTTCCCTATAAACATTTGTAGTATGTGTTTCTTTGTTTATTGTTTGCACTTTTGAACATTTCAGAGACTTGGAGGTGGAAATGAAACTTGGGACTTGGATTTGTTTGATTTTTTTTTTAAGTTTTTTAAGGCAGCTTGGAGGCATATCAGACTATTTATTAGACTTTAGCTTAGAGGCAAAAGATATCAAGTGAATAGGAACCACTGATCTCTGATGTAAAATGGAACCTGTAAGTCCCTGCTCTTGGCTGCTAATATGCCACAGCTTGGATATTTTATTATTTGTAATGCAGTGTTAGTTGGCACCTGATTTTTAAATCCACATTATCAGTCATGGAGCCCCGCACTTTTCATTTATAGGAAAATCAGAGTTATCTAGGTCAGGTAAATAAATAAAGGTTCAGTGGAGTCATGAATTTCAACTTCTGGCATCATTGTTGGTTTAATTTTTTTGTAACTAAACACAAACCTTGTCAGCATTTTAGGGGGAAGAGTCATCTACAATTATTTGAGAATAATTGTGGATATATAAATGGAGTTAATGCATCAGAATTGAGCATAATGTGGCCACACCCCTCTTGGAAATGCTGGATATGTAAGCTACATGGAGCTTTTCCAGCTTTTACCTGAGGAAAAAGAGCCAGGTCTGGGACATTCAGAGAAACAACTCAGAGTCACCTTTCACATGCAAGAGAGTTCTTTGAAAACTCCTGTTTTACCTCAAAATGCACACATATTTTACATTCAACTTTAACTCTCTTCATGTTTGTTTTTAAATTAGTTTTACCCCAAATTTTGAGTACAGTGGATGCTAGCACCACGGCAGGCACGCTTGCCCCCGGGGACACCTGCCTACTTCTGGAAATGAGAGCGACCTGTCTGAGAAACCTCTGTGTTCTCGGAGACTGGAAGACGGAGGATATAGGTCAACACGCTTATCTGACAACGTGTTTGAGGCATGTGTGTTTCCACCAAACAGACTCATCTTCATGAGGTGGTACCATGAAAGGAAAAGTAGAATTTAAAGAACGTGGCAGAGTTAAGGCGGAGGGGGCCTAGTCATCACAGCTATGCATCTTCATAATGCTGAAGCAGAGTTCCCCTGCCAGGGTAAAAAGGCCCACTCGCCGCTCTATTTTTTGCTGAATTGCGTTTTGGGAGTATGCAACAGTGGTGTGGATTCATACTTATAGCCTTTAAAAGAACAGACATGAGAAAATGAGAATGGGAGTAGGAGGGGTACATCAGAATTAAACCCCAGAGCCCTTCACTCAACTCCAAGAGCCTTCTCAGTAGCCATTGGGACCTTCCACACACCGCCAACAGATTCGGCTTTGAATATGTTAAACCATTTGCCAAGGAGGCTTTGTTGTGGAAACATTTGTCTGTGAAACAAATAGTGACACTTCATCTGAGAGGGGGCATCAGGACCCAGCACCCAGTGGTTAGAGTAACAGCAAAGCATCACACACAAGGAAGAGCAAAGGGAACCAAGAGAAGCTGCCGACCCGAGAAGATGAGCAATTTGTTCATGTACCCCCTTCACCTCAGGTGGTTCCAGAGCGAACTATTTGGCTGAGTCTTCACACCGTTTTCACAGGCAATAAATGGAGTATTTATTATTAAATAAATGGTAGAGCATCGGTACGTGCAACAGATTTTTTAACCTCAAACATGGCCCTGGAACTTGCCTCAGACAAGAAGTCAGGATGCAGAACCTTCCTCAGACACGCAAATATTTTTACTTCCTGGAAAATGTTTATCACAGTTACTGTTGCCTCCATGTTCATCTCATCAATCTGATGCCGAGATGACTTTGTAAATAATGTTAGCAAAAAACTACAGGTTAAGTAGACTTCTATGGAGTTTTAAATGTGTGTCTCCCCTTTGAGCTTAGTAGCTTCTGAAAAATATACATTTCTCTCTTTGTCTACAGACCTGTTTTTTGATGCCATAAAGATGGAGAAACTTTTTGTAAATACCCTGAATAGCCAACAGAGGAATATTTAAATAGGAAGAAGCAAAATATTATACTTTAAACTGGAAGGAACAAATACACTATCCTTTGTTGTGATTGCATGTTTAAACTTGTGTTAGCCTACTATGAAATGTGTAGTTTAATCCTATACTTTTTAAAAATTGGAAGGCATGCACTTTAGACTTATAATTCTACATGTCTATATTAAAAGTATAGTTTTTGTTGTGTCTTCAAGGAACTTATATTCTGAGGAGATAAGCTAGATGTTGGCATCTTTACACTAGAATTAGGAAGATGATTGTCATTGTCCTACTTTGGCAGGTACAGCAGCATAAGTGGTTGTGGCCAGCCTATCGAGAGCTCCTATGGCCTTCATCTGGACATAGGTTTGACAAAGAAGAAAAATATACATTAAGGAATTTTGATTTATTGGCCACTTCAAGAGTTAGGAGAGTGGTCCAGCCTGAGGATGCAGTTTCTGAGCTGTTTGTTGACCCCTGTTGCTGTGTGTCAGCCAGGCAATGTGAAGAACAGAGTAGGAAGAATCAGGCTTTCCAAATTGAAGGAAGATAATGCCTTGGGACCAGCCCATATTCCCAACCCACAAATCCCAGGCCATGTCTTCCTCTGATTCTTTATTATCAAATGAGGCTCTTAGAGAACAGACCTGTCTCTTATCTCACTTGATGCCATGATCCATTCCATATGCCACTGACATTGATTCTCTCTGCTGAGCAGCCCAGCAGTCCTGAAATGCACCTTGCACTTGGGTCTGAAAGCCGGCATACTAAAGAGATTTGCACATTAGCTGAAGCCAAGCACAAAGGCACACCAGGGGCACCAGCTTCAGTGTGAGGAAGTATTCTAAAAATCCCTTCGTACTGTCCTGGGCCTAAGCTGTGAGCCCCAGTGATGCCCAGTCATTACACTCATGTCTTATAAAGGCAGCTTGATGGTAACATCCAGACACACCCTTATAGCATCAAAGATACTGAAAGAAAGAGAAGCAGCCCACACAAACTATAGCAAAGAGACTCTGAGCCTAGAAGTCATCAAGTTTTCTACCTTTACCTTCTTCAGTACTGATTACCTTCTAAAAAGTGGACACTGTATGAATTTGCTTAACACTCTGATTTTAAAAATTATTTCCTGCAAATGCAATGTATTAAATAGTAAATCTGCCTTTGAATAAATATTCAGAATCATTTCTGAGTAGAACTTTCCTAGAAGAAAATGGAAGCAAGGACTTTAGATGTTCTGATTAATACATTAATAGATATATATTAAGCAGTGCTGGAAAAGAAAACATTTTAGCAACCTGACTTGCAAATACCTACTAGACTACAGATGACCCATGTAACAATTATGTTCTGAAATTTCCCAGGAGGGCAATTAAATAAGAGAGACCTCAGAGTAGTTTCTTAATGCTATGCTCAGGCTCTTCCCTAATACATAGAATTTCCCGGAAATCCCTAGATAATAATACAGATCAGAAGAAATGGAGGTAGAGCAGTTTAACAGTGTACTTTGCTAAATGGAAACACATTATAATTACAACAGTAAACATCTATTGACCTATTATTCTATTGCCTTAGGGTCTGCTTTAATAAATAGTTTTTGCTAATTTGAATGTGAAAAGACGTCGTTTACATAAGTAGTTACAAAGAGCCTCTAATATTACAGTAATTGTGTTTGTTGATTTCCATTACTCTGAAAAATACCCCTCATCCCCACTAGCAGATCCTCTATTACTAGGAAAGACATTAGATTGCTAGAAGCTTGTTTTAATCAATGGTAGCCTAATAAAATCACAACACTGCTGTCTTTGTAGACTGTAGTTGGAGAAATAACTGTGATTAAGCATGTTTGTTTTGCAGTGTGAGTTATCTATTTCAATGCTTGTTTTGCTTGTCTCCCATTTTCCTTCTTCTTACAGATTTTTAAAAGCATTGGCTCTGATGAGACTGTCCAAGGGCAAGGAAGTCGGAGGCTGATCAGCTTTTCTCTCTCAGGTATGTTTTGCTCACCTGAAGGCCTATGGAGACAGTAAGAAGGTCAACCAGCAGTCAGGAGACCTACTTCAATTTGACTCTTACCTACAAGTTACTCTACCTCTAAATGCCTCAGTTTCCCCATCTGCTAATTTAATTCCCCATCTAATTTAAAACAAAAATTAAAAATATCTGCTCCATTTTCCTTGACCTCATAAGGATACTGGAGGAATCAATAAGTAATAGATGCTAAAGCACTTTGAGATGATGAGAAGAAAAGCTGCAATTTCACTTTGCTTCCATCGTCACTAACATTATCTGAAAGTTTATAAAGTGGAGGTAGGGGAAAGCCCAGGGAGAGAAGCAGCCAGCAGACTTTGTCTAAACAAAATCTCACATGAAGCTCAATTGGTAAAACAGATAAAAACCAAGCTGCTCAAAAAAGTACATTTGTGGAAAAGTCAGTGAAAATCCAAATAAGGTATGTAACTTAATTAATAGTATTTAGTTGAGTAATCTAATTTTTTAGTTTTCATAATGTATCATAATTCTGTAATATATTAACATTGGGGCAAACGGGGTAAAAGATATGTTGAAAATCTTTGTACTATCTCTGCAACTCTTCTGTAAAATTAGAATAATTTCAAAATAAAAGTATAAAGAAAAACTGAGTTACCCTGCCTAAAATGATATACAAAGCTCAGAGCCCTACACACTAAATTCCATCCTAAGTGGTCTTTGAGGAGACACAATAGCATGAAGCTC
Organism: Callorhinus ursinus; assembly: GCF_003265705.2. Lineage (NCBI taxonomy): Eukaryota > Metazoa > Chordata > Mammalia > Carnivora > Otariidae > Callorhinus > Callorhinus ursinus. The sequence goes on from NW_027397135.1 coordinate 5,027,792, forward strand.
TAGGACTCTATTGAACACAGTTGGAAAACTGTTGCCTTAGCTTGTTATCAACCAACAGATGTTGCAGACCATGAATGTCAGAGATCTAAGACCACAGAAATTAAGTACATGAGTGTCCTTGCATTTTTCATGTCTAAGTGAGCCCCAGTAAAGAAAATGTGTGCCTAAAGAGCCACTGGTAAGCAATTAGAGCAAGATTGCAGGATACAAGGTTAATAAACAAAAAGTCAATTGCTTTCCTATATACCAGCAATGAACAAATGGAATTTGAAATTAAACACACAATGCCTTTTTATATTAGCACCCCCAAAAATGAAATGCTTAAATATAAATCTAACAAAATATGTACAAGGTCTATATGAGGAAAACTACAAAACTCTGATGAATGAAATTAGAAAAGAACTAAATAGAGAGATATGCCACATTGATAGGTTAAAAGACTCACTATTGTCAAAATTTCAATTTTTCTATAGAATGCAATCCCAATTAAAACCCCAGTAAGTCATTTTGTGGATATTGATTAAATGACTCTAAAATTTATAGAGAGAGGCAAAAGAGCCAGGATAGCCAACACAGTGTTGAAAGAGCAGATCAAAGTTGGAGAACTGACTTACTTAACTTCAAGACTTACCACAGCCATGGTAATCAAGATAAGTGTCATATTGGTGAAAGAATAGACAAATAGGTCAGTAGAACAGAATAGAGTACTCAGAAAGAAACCCACATAAATTTAGTCAAGTGGTCATTGACAAAGGAGCAGTGGCAATACAATGGAACAAAAACAGTCTTTTCAACAGATGGTGCTAGAACTACTGGACATCTACATGCAAAAAAAAGAAGAAGAAGAAGAAGAAGAATCTATATCCAGAACTTACACACTTCACAAAAATTAACCCACTAAAAAGGTATTAGAACTAATAAATTCAATCAAATTGCAGGATACAAAATCAAAATACAAAAATCTGCTATTTCTTCACTAATAATGAACTCTCAGAAAGAGAAATTAAGAAAACAATCCCATTTATAATTGCATCAGAAAGATTAAAATACCTAGGAATAAATGTAACTAAGGAAAGACAGACCAGTACACCAAAGACAAGAAAACATTGATGAAAGAAATTGAAGAAGACACAAATAAATGGGAAGATAGTCTATGCTCATGGATGAGAATTAATATGGTCAAAATGTCCGTACTACCCAAAGCAATCTACACATTCAGTGCAATCTCTATCAATATTCCAATGGCATTTTTTCACAGAAATAGAACAAAGAATTCTAAAATTTGTATGGAACCACAAAAGACCCCAAAAAACCAAAGCAATATGAAGAAAGAAGAACAAAGTTGGAGGAATCATTCCTGATTTCAAACTATATTACCAGAGCAATCAAAACAGTATGATATTAACATAAAAACAAGACACGTAGACCAAAGGAACAGAAAAGAGAGTCCAGAATAAACATACTCTTTTATGGCCATTTAATTTACAGCAAGGAGTCAGAATATACCTTGGGAAAAAGACAGTCTATTCAATAAATGATGCTGGGAAAATAGGACAGCCACATGCAAAAGAATAAAACTAGATCACTGTTTACACCATACACAAAAAATAACTCAAAATGTATTAAAGACTTGAACATAAGACCAGAAATCACAAAACTTTTAGAAGAAAACATAGACAATAAGCTCGACATCAGTCTTGGTGGTGATTTTTTCAGATTTGACACCAAAAGCAAAGGCAACAAAAGCAAAAATAAATAAATGGAACTATATCAAACTAAAAAGCAGGAAACTATCAACAAAATGAAAAGGAGTAATAGAAAATAATTGCAAATTGTATCTCTGAAAAGGGGTTAATATCCAAAATATATAAAGAACTCATGCAATTCAGCAGAAAAAAAAAGTCTGCCTTAAGAATGTGCAGAAGATCCAAATAGACATCTCATCAAAGAAGACATACAGATCGCCAACAAGTACACAAAGAGATGTTCGACATCACTCATCGTAAGTGAAATGCAAATCAAAACCACAATGAGATATCCTTTCACACCTGTTAGAATGGCTAGTACCAAAAAGACAAGAGAAAACAAATGTTAGCGAGGAGGTAGAGAGGTGCACTGTTAGTGGGGACATAAATTAGTGCAACCACTATGGAAAACAGTATGGAGGTTCTTCAAAAAATTAAAAATAAAACTACCATAGGATTCAGCAATTCTACTCTGCGTGTTTATCCAAAGAAATGAAAACACGAACTCCAAAAGATATATGCACCCTCATGTTCACTAAAGCATTATTTACAATAGCCACAACACAGAAGCAACCTAAGTGTCCACAGATGGATGAATGGATAAAGAAAATGTGGTGTGTGTGTATATATATATATATATATATATATACACAATACAGTGATATTCAGCTATAAAAAAGAATGAAATCTTGCTATTTGTGACAACATGGATGGACCTTGAGGGCATTATGCTAAACGAAATGTCAGACAGGGAAACACAAAGACCATATGACCTCACTTATACGTGGAATCTGAAAAAAAAAATCAAGCTCATGGATACAGAGAATAGATTGGTGGGGGCTGGGCAAAATGGGTGAAGGTGGTCAAAAGATACAAACTTCCTGTTATAAAACAAATAAGTCATGTGGATGTAATGTACAGCATGGTGACTAAAGTTAATAAATACTGTATTGGGTATTTGAAAATTGGTAAGAGAGTAGATCTTAAAAGTTTTTATCAGAATAAAAAAGTTATAACAATGTGTGGTGATGGCTGTTAAATAGACTTATTCGGTAACTGTTCTGCATTATATATAAATATAATGCAAATATACGAATCATTATGTTGTACACCTGAAACTAATATAATCTTATGTGTCAAGTATATCTCAATTTTTAAAAATAACTCAAAGTGGATCAGACCTATGTGTAAGATGCAAAATATAAAACTCCTTGAAGGTAACAGGAGAAAACCTACATGACTTTGGGTATGGCAATGGCTTTTTAGCTACAACACTGAAGATGCGGTGCATGAAAGAAATAATTGATAAAGAATGAATTTTATTAGAATTAAAAACTTCTACACCACGAAAGACAATGTCAAGAGCATGAGAAGATGAGCTACACTGAGAAAAATTATTTACAAAATACTCATCTGTTAAAGGAACATTATCCAATATACAAAGAACTCTTGAAATTCAGTATGAAAACCAACAACTCAATTTAAAAAATGGGCCAAAGATCTTGGCAGACATATCATACAGATGACAAATAATCATATGAAAACACACTCCATATCTTATGTCACCAGAGAAATACAAATAAAAACAACAATGAGATACCACCACATACCTATTAGAATGGCCAAAATCCAGAACACTGACAACACCAAATGCTGACAAGAATGTAGAACAATGAACTATGGTTCCTGGTGCGAATGCAAAATGGGACAGCCACTTTCAAAGACAGTTTGGTAATTTGTTACAAAACTAAACATACTCTTACCATAGGATCCAGTGGTTACGTTTCTTGGTATTTACCCAAATGAGTTAAAAACTTAACTCTGTACAAAACCTGCCCACAGATGCTTATAGCAGCTTTATTCATAATTGCCAGAACCTGGAAGCAACTAAGATGTCCTTCAGTAGTTGAATGGATGAATAAACTGTAGTACATGCAGATAATGGATTGATGTTCGTTGCTGAAAGGAAATGAGCTGTCAAACCAGAAAAAAACGTGGAGGAATCTTAAATGCATATTTAAGTGAAAAAAAGTCAACCTGAAAAGGCTACATACCATATGATTCCAACTATGTGACATTATGGGAAGGGCAAAACTGTGGAGTCAGTAAGGAGATCAGTGGTTGCCTGGGGGTGGGGCTGGGGGAAGATAGGGGGAGGTGGAGCACAGAGGATTTTTTAAGGCAGTAGAAATATTCTGTATGATACTCTAATAATGGATACATTTGTCAAAACCCATAGAACGTACACCACCAAGAGTGAACGCTAATATAAACTACGGACTTTGGGTAATAATGATGTGACAGTATAGGTTCATCAGTTGCAATAAATGTGCCCCTCCAGTGGGAGTTGTTGATAATGAGGGAGGCTCTGCATGTGTGAAGCAAGAGGTATATGGGAAAATCTGTACTTCCTCTTAATTTTGCTGTGAACCTACAACTCTGCCCTCAAAATAAAGTCTTTTATTAAAAAAAAATCAGTTGATAACATTAGCATGTGTCTAAGTTAAAAGAAAAAGGAAGAAGAAACTCAATACTTTTGTGTTACTAGGGCAGAAAGCCAACAACTCCTGATTTGCCATTCTTGTGTTCCTATTGAAATGCTTGAGAAATAACAATTATCTGTACAAACCTGCAGAAACAGCAGGAGCCTGGAAAACTACTCAGCTACCTTCCAGAAACCAAGAGGAAATTTCATTAACCAAAACTCAGTGAAATCCTGAAGCCCGAGAGGGATGCCATGCAGGATGGGCAGCATGGGGCTTGGGAAGGAGACAAAATCTCTGTTAATTGGGTTCCCATTTTGGTTCTGCCACATAAGTCATGGGCTGATAGACCTACTATATTCATTGTGAGACTACAGCCCTTGGGTTTCTTACATCTCCACTTTGCAGGGGAATTTTCACTTAGACCCATAGAATTTTCCATTGGATTTCTTCCCTCAGTGTCTACCAAGTTTCCTGAGGTGACCTCAGACCCCCACCTCAAGCTTCCTGAGGAATGCTGGAAGTCCAGTCCAGGAAGGGCCAACCGTCCTCTCTTAAAACACATAGTGACCACAATACCTGTTGTATTGACTTCTGACAAGGAATGGTTTTATACATGCCAGTAAATGTTCCATATAATGAGTTCTGTAGACATACCAATCCATATTTGTAATGAGGTAGAAAATAGTCTAAAGATTGGAAATATCTTTAACCTCACCAAAATACATTTAAATTAAAAGTGTTCCTAATTTTATAGATTTCCAGGCCATGGGGTTGAAGAAAGGGATGTTTTTCAACCCAGATCCTTACCTGAAGATTTCCATTCAGCCTGGAAAACACAGCATCTTCCCTGCCCTCCCACACCACGGACAGGAGAGGAGATCCAAGATCATAGGCAATACCGTGAACCCCATCTGGCAGGCCGAGGTGAGTGCTGTGGGCCCAAACTGCTGCTAAGTTCATGGCTCTCTGGTCTTAGAAGGGAGATGTGTTCTCTGTGGGTTGTAACTCAGGGATCTTGATGGAACCCCTCAAGGCAATACCAGGAAACTGTTTGTTGCAGCTACACTCAGTAGCCCTGTTATAGCTTCTTCATCTGATTCAGAACCTGCATCCGAAAGCAAGGCAGCCTCTCTCTACCTCTGTGTGGGAGAAGGAAGAGAAGCATTCTTACACTCTTCCTACGTGTGCGGTCCTTAGGCAAGAGTGCCAAATTTTAAATGTGTCCCTCTAGACCAGTTCTGGAGATTCTAAAACTGTCAGTTTCCTGGGACAGGTAAATCATTAAAAGCCCTAGAATACCCCTGGGAGTTACAAATTGTTTGATTTAAATAAACATGAATCCTAATTGTGTACCCCATCTTCCTGGTCTGAATGGTGCTAAAGTATTGAACAGTTTGTTTTGTCTCATGAAGGCCCATCTCCACTTCCAAATGTGTGTCCTCCACCAGCCAGGAGTGAGGACGTTCCTCAGCAAAGCCACATGCATGTCAGGCTTGGCCTCACAGTGACTAAGTCCTCTCCTAGAGAACTAGCAGAAAGTTGTCACAACCCATTGGGCAGCTAACTCACATGCTTAAGCTTGAGGGTGTGACCTGCTAACTGTGTGGGCTGGGAAGCAGGGAGGCTTAGGGCATGGGAGGGGCTACAGAATAATGTTGGAGTTAAAAGCACAGATTTGCAGCCACACAAACCTTGGTTGAAATCCCAGCATGGCTTGTTACTAGTTGTGTAGATGTAAGAAATCAGACATCCTCAATCTGAACCTTAGGTTACCTTCATCAGGCTGTTACTGATGAGAACGTGCTACTCCTACCCAAGGCACTTGCTTTGGACAGGTTTCCTTCCTTTATTCTTCAGAGTAGGTCATCTCTGACGTAGGCTTTTCAAGCATTCTTGAACAAGAAAGTGTAATTAGATATTTGGGGGCAAATCTTGTTCATTGTCTCTTAAATTACACCACCCACTTCCTAGGCTTAATTAACCCAGACCCAGGCCTTACAGAGGAGCAATGTTAACAGCTTTGAAGTTAGAGCAACGTAAAGGAAATGGAATTGCACTTAAACTTCCTACTACTTTGGTTATCAGTAGATTCTAAAGCACTGAAGATACCAGTAGCATGGAATAATGAATCTTAAATTATTTGTTCCTTCAGTCCTGGCTATTCTCACCAATTATTTCTGGTCTCCTCACTGCATTCCTGGGGATAATACATGATGCTACAGGAATTTATAGTACATAAAAAAAAAAAGTCTTCTCTCTTCTGAAGAACTTCAGAGCAACTTGTTCTAAAACATTTAGTCGTAAAGGTATTATAAGTCCTCAAAGAACATTTCAGAAACCCAGCACCATCAGAATGTTTTTTGCCTAAAAATGTCAGCTAGAATCCACTTTAAGTTCTGAAATTATTCCTGAGTCTTTAGTTAAAATTTACTTCACTCTGGAAAGATCCTAGCAAATTCTCACTCTGCTTTTGACCTCCTGCATTCTATCCAGCATCCTGTAGTTAAAGTTGGTATTCTTTTTTTTTTTTCTTAACTGGGTGATGGGCATTAAGGAGGGCATGTGATGTAAAGAGCACTGGGTGTTATATGCAACTGATGAATTACTGAGCTGTACATCTGAAACTAATGATACATTGTTTGTTAACAAATTGAATTTAAATAAGTAAAAAAAATTAAGTTGGTTTTCTAAAATAAGTTTTGCCATGTCTCCCTGATGAGGCTCAGACTGAGCATAAATGATTTCTCAAGTTAAACATCAAATAACTTGGCTGAAGATCTGCACTTTCAACCCCTAAATGCTCTCCTATGCAGAGCATTCAAGGACTTTGCTGTCCCAGCGTGGCTTACCACATGTGTAGTTACGGGTGCACTTGGCTCTAAGCTAGAGGAAGTGGGGCCAGCTGTGATATTTCGCACAACCAAGAAGTCCAGAGGGAAGTGGTTCTGGTAGTGCAGCTACTGAGAACACCAGTGAGGGACTCAAGCTCTCTGGGTCTTCCCACTGCACCCTTAGCAGATGGCTCTCATCCTCCTATCTTAAAGCCCCAAACTCAAGTTCCAGGCAGGAAGAAAGCAAAGAGGCAAAAAGCCTTCTCCTTGTAAGGTTTTGCATTTTTATTCTGTAAGAGAAGCCCTTCCCAGCAAAAGCCCTATTACCTGTCACAGACCCTCACCTGTTTGGAAAAATCTAGTGCTTCAGTTCCCCAACTCTATAGTAAAGAGGGCAAAAGGAGAGGTGGTTGAACATGGATGTTGAATAAAACAATCTGTAGTGTGAGCAATGTGCTTCAGCTCCACTGCTCGGTACCTTACACCTCAGACATTATGCTAAGACCACTCTCAGTAGCTGCTGTCCCCCACCGCCCCTCATGCTTTCACATGGTTGCATAGATTGTCTTTGCTCGTGTCTGCCTAAAATGTATGTTCCCAATGAATCCAACTAGCAACTCCTGCTCATCCATCAAGACAGCTAAAACACCACCTCCCTTATGGGCCACTCCTTGACCCCCCCACCCCGGGCCTCAGGAGGAAAGTGCTCCTTCCTCTCTGCCCCTTTGTCCAGACCTCTGTCATACTCTTTTATTTGCACATCTGTCTTTCCTGTGAGCCTTTGAGCTCCTCAAGGGAAGGAATCATATCCAGTTCCTGGAACCTACTAATAATAGGCTATATAGGGCTTATATATAGGGCTTACTATGCCAAGCAGTGTAAACGTTTTATATAATTAACTCAATCCTCACAACAACCCTATGAGATATGTACTACTATCCCCATTTAAAGATGGGGAAACCGAGGCACAGAGGAGTTAAGTAATTTTCCCCAGGTCTCATAGCTATTAAATGGCAGAGCCAGAATTTGAAGCAGGTCATCTGCCTTTAGAGCCTGATACTGATCAGTGTTGTGTATAGTTGGTTGTGGATAAATTCTGGAGGGAGTATCCATAGATTCTATCAGATACTCAGAGTGATCAGTATAACCCCTCCCCTTCAGAGGAAAAATAAAGTTTAAATCTATAGCATTGGATGATAAGGCTGAAGGCAGTTATCAAAAAGTTTAGTTTGGTCTTTCAGCTAATCATATGAACTACTACTTCTGGAAGATAAGTTTGAAGATTCAGTGAGAACTTTTTTAATGGGGAAAGCCAGGTGAAGTTCTTCTGGCTGATTATTAATTTAAGAAATGTTACTGAGTATCTATTTTGTAGTAGAAACAGAAACCTCTGGAAGGACACAAAAATGATTGATAGGTAAGACCTCTCAGGCTGGTGGAAGGAGACAAGACAATGAAATAAATGTTCTAATCAAGGTATGGACAGAATGCAGCAGAATACTGAGGGAAGATTTCCCAGGTGGTGTGCTGTGGGACATAGGTCTTGATGGGTGATGAGACATATTTGGGGGAGTGGGTTGGGGGCATTCCAGGTAGAAGGAACAGCATGTGCAAAACTACCAAGGCATCTCACAAACACTTGGGGAACTCTATAGAAATAGCATGTGGTTGAAAAATAAAAAGAAAGAAATGCCATGTTGTTGGAGCTCGTGGTACACACAGACAACTGATGGCTATTGGGCTGGGCTTACTCCAGTTACATACATCCAGTGTGATTCTCTTATTTCTTTTCTTTTCTTTTTTTTTTTTATGTTCAGTTAGCCAACATATAGTATATCACTAGTCTTTGATGTAGTGTTCAACAACTCATTAGTTGCATATAACACCCAATGATCACAACACGTACCCTCCTTAATACCCATCACCGGGCTACCCCGTCCTCCCACCCCCCTCCCCCCAGCAATCCTCAGTTTGTTTCCCAGAGTCCAGCATCTCTCATGGTTTGGTTCTCTTATTTCTTACAAACAAAACCTAATGTTGGGTTCTGGGTCTCACATTGCACCTTCGTGAATGAAATGAAGATTCCCTGCTCCTACAGAATTCATGCACATCTTTAAATTTCTATGCAAGGTGGGTATGTGAGAACCAAACTGTCCTATTTTCTGTATATACCTACTAACATATAAAGGACATTCATGAGAAATAATTGAAGTTACCTGAACTTAAGAGCAAGAATATCCTTTATTGTATAGTTTAAATGCTAAATTTATTTCTGTGATTAATGTTGCGTTAAAATCTTATGCAATTTTTTCAAATTTAGGCAAGTTCAAACTTAAAACATGTTTTTGCTGATTAAAACATGCTAAATCTTAGAAAAATACGGTTACTATCAGAATTTTATTTTTTTAATTTTTTTTACTATCAAATGTATTATTATTATTATGTTATGTTAATCACCATACATTACATCATTAGTTTTTAATGTAGTGTTCCATGATTCATTGTTTGAGCATAACACCCAGTGCTCCATGCAGAACATGCCCTCTTTAATACCCATCACCAGGCTAACCCAACCCCCCAACCCCCCTCCCCTCTAGAACCCTCAGTGTTTTTCAGAGTCCATCGTCTCTCATGGTTCGTCTCCCCCTCCGATTTCCCCCCTTCATTCTTCCCCTTCTGCTATCTTCCTTTTTTTTTTTTCTGGTTTCTCTTCAGATCGCCTAAATCTTTCCCCTCTTACTATCAGAATTTTAAAATGAGGAGGGAAAATTGAGAGAAATGCATACTAAATATAATGTCAACTAAAAATTTTTTTAAAGAAGACTACCATGTTGATTGATCTCTTTTTTTATTATTATTACTGTGATTAGAAACTCTTTTCACCCAGGGAAAACTCTCCTTGATTTTCAGGTCTGTTTACTTTCCTGAATGGATATAATGAGCACTTATAAGATTATAGCCACACAAAGAAATTAAATAGAAAATGGCAGCAACTGAAGAGTTTTGCGTTATTTATTCAGAGTGCCTATGTGGAGAGTATATTTAAACCTCTTAAATCTAACAGGGAACTCCTATATGCAACTTCTCAGAAATATCATGTGGGTTGAGCAAATACTAAAATCAAGCCTGGGGCCATGGTGTTTGTCAGCCTCTACTCTATTCTGTCTGTCTCAGCCCTGAAAGCTGGGTGGATTAATCCCACACGTGTACAGTATCAGTCTGCTTCAATCTGGTCACAAGATTAGAAGACAAGACATTGCCTCCTAGAGCTTATATTCTAATGTAAGAAAACAAAACAAAAAATTAACAAGACAACTGCAAGGAAAAATAAGCAACACAAAGGAAATACTACATTGTAACGTGATGTACATGATGGAGAGGAGCTAACTTAGATAGCCATGGTCCAGGAAGGCCTTTCTGAGTTGCTGTCACAGGAACTGAGACCAGACACATGAAGACCTGGTTGGATGTATGTTGCAGATCAAGGAAGCAGCTAGTATGAAGAGCCTGAGTGTACCAAGGTTGGCAGGCTTACACAACAGCAGGAAGATCATTGTGGCTGGAGAATAACCGTGTGTGAGGGATGGGAGTGAGGTATAAGATGAGGCTGGGGAGAGAGGCAAGGCCCAGCATCTTGTAAGTCAGGGAAAGTGGTTGGGATTTTATTCTAAATGTGGTAAGAAGCTATTGGGGTAGGAAAGCATCATGTTCTGAACAAAATTTATCCAAATGTTCCTGCCACTGTGGAATGGATTATAAAGAGTCAAGAATGGAAACAGTTGGTATCTGCTTCTAGCTGTCCTGGAGCAGCATTATGGCACACTAACACATAGCACCTAGAAAAGCCAGGTAAAATTAAAAAGAAAAAAAAAGGATTTGTGATCATGAGAGGATGGTCAGGACAACAGGACTTGTGTGGCCAAGATCCTGGAGAGAGGGGCACCTGGGTGGCTCAGTCGGTTAAGTGTCTGCCTTCAGCTCAGGTCATGATCCCAGGGTCCTGGGATCGAGCCCCACATCGGGCTCCTTGCACAGTGGGGAGTCTGCTTCTCTCTCTCCTGCTCCCCCGGCTTGTGCTCTCTCTCTCTCTCTCTCTCTCTCTGATAGATAAATAAATAAAATCTTTAAAAAAAAAAAAAAAGATCCTGGAGAGAAAGGAATTTCAAGTGAGTCAACTTTCTGCAACAGCTTTTTATGAAAGGGATAAGAAAGTAGGCCAAAAGCTGCTGAAGATCAAAGAGAAGTTTTCTATAGTTTGACTGCTGAAGAGACAAAACCTGAAGTTCTGGATCCTCCAAGGGGAGATTTCCTAGCAAAACCCTAGATTCTCAGTTGGACTCCTGGCTGGCTACAGTGAGGGAATCAGGGCCAACCAATGGTAGAAAATTTCAAGATAGCTCAAGCAGCCCAGTCAGTCCCTGATTCATTAAAATAGTATCTGACCTCAGTAACAAAAGGAATGGATCATGGGTGACTTTTTATTATTATTATTATTATTATTATTATTATTATTATTATTATTATGTTCAGTTAGCCAGTGTATAGTACATCATAAGTTTTTGTTGTAGTGTTCAATACATTAGTTTCATGTAACACTAAGTGCTCATCCCAATACGTGCCCTCTTTAATACATGGGTGACTATTATTGGAGTTATCAGAGGTAGATTTTAAATACTGTTTTATGTTTTTAAACTTAAGAAGCTAGACATAAATAATAAAAACCCTAGAAAATGCCCATTCACTTTGAAAATTAAGCCAAAAAACTCCTAAAAAATCTAGGGGTCAAGGAAGAGATCAGAATAAACACTAGAAAATATTTTGAACTGAATAATAATGAATATATAACATATCTAAACTTGTAGGATGCAGCTAAATTGGAAAATAAGCTGATCCCAGTGATGTGAGTTTCCCTGTGATTAAACTACTATACCAGTACCATGGAGAAGATGATGCAGAAATCACTGAATTAGAAAACAAATTCATGATAGAGAAACTTAACAAAGATTACAATGTAGTGATTGTACTTGTATGAAAAAGATGAGTATTATGAAAATATTTATGCTAATAAATTTAAAAATTTAGAGGAAATGGGAAATACTCTTTACATGATTATTTTTATCATGTTTATTAAGGAACAATTTACAAACATAAATACAATTCATTACATACAACAAAAACTGCATTAATTTAAGGCAAACAGTTTGGGGTGGGGGGGCACATGGGTGGCTCAGTTGGTTGAGCGTTGGACTCTTGGTTTCAGCTCAGGTTATGATCTCAGGGTCATGAGATCGGGCCCCATGTTGGGCTCCATGCTCAGCAGGGAGTCTGCTTGAGCTTCTCTCTCTCCCTCTACCCTTCCTCCCCCATTCAAATAAATAAATAACTCTTTTAAAATAAATAAAGTAAATTATTTGATTGTAACAAGGTTGCAGGATACAACGTTAACATACAAAAAGTCCATTGCTGTCCTGTATACCAACAATGAACAAATGGAACTTGAAATTAAAAACAATGCATTTATATTACCATCCCAAAGTGAAACACTTAGATATATATCTAACAAATTTGTACAATAGCTATATAAGGATAACCACAAGACTGTATTGAATGAAATCAGAGAACTACAAAATGGATATATAGTCCATGTTCAGGGATAGGAAGACAATATTGTCAAGATGTTAAGTTCTTTCTAACTTCATCTATAAACTCAATGCAGTCGTAAAACCCCAACAAGTTATTTTATGGATATTGACAAACTGATTCTAAAGTCTACATGGAGAGACAAGAGACCCAGAACACCTAACACAATACTGGAGGAGGAGAACAAAACTGGAGGACCAATGCTACCCTACTTCAAGGCCTACTATAAAGCTGCAGTATCAAGAAAATGTGGTATTGGAGGGGGAAGATAACTAGACCTATGAACAGAGTAGAGAGCCCAGAATTAGACCCCCAGATAGTCAACTGATCTTTAACAAAGGAATTAAAACAATACAATGGAGCAAAGATAGTCTTCTCAACAAATGGTGCTTGAACAACTAGAAATCCACATGCAAAGAAAAAAAATCTAGAGACAGACCTTATACTCTTCACAAAAATTAATTCAAAATGGATCAGACCTAAATGTAAAATGCGAAATTATAAAAACTCTGAAATTAACACAGGAGAAAACCTAAATGATCTTGGATTTGGTGATGCCTTTTTAGATATAATACCAGAAGCATGGCCCGTGAATGAAATAATTGACAAGCTGGACTTCATTCAAATTAAAACTGCTCTGTTAAAGAGTATATCAAGAGAATTAGAAGATTAGCCACAAACTGAGAGAAAATATTTGTAAAGGCATATCTGATAAACAGCTGTTATCCAAAATATACAAAGAATTCTTAAAACTCAATAAGAAGAAAACAGTCAATTAAAAAAGGGGCCAAAGATCTTGACAGGCACTTCACCAAAGATATATGGATGGCAAATGAGCATATGAAAAGATGCTGCACATCTTATGTCATCAGGGAAATACAAATTAAAATAACAATGAGATACCCCTGTACACCTATTAGAATGGCTTAAATCCAGAACACTTGGAACACAAAAGCTGCAGAGGATGTAGATCAACAGTAAATCTCATACATTGCTGGTGGGCTTGCAAAATGGTATATTCACTTTGGAAGACAGTTTGTCAGTTTCTTAAAAACTAAACATGCTCTTACAAAATGATCCAGCAATCGAGGTCCTCAGTATCCAAAGGATTTGAAAACTTATGTCCACACAAAACCCTGCACAAGAATCTTAATAGCACCTTTACTTATAATTGCCAAAATTTGGATGCAACCAAGATGTCTTTCAGGAGGTGAATAGATATATAAACTGTGGTAGATCCAGACAGTGGAATATTATTTAGCACTAAAAAGATTCAAGCTATCAAGTCATAAAAAGACATAGTGGAAACTTAAATTCATATTACTAAGTGAAAAAAGCCAATCTGGAAAGACTGCATACTGCATGATTCCAACTATGTGACGTTCTGGAAAAGGCAAAACTATAGAGACAGATAGTAAAAGGTCAGTGGTTGCCAGGAATGTGTAGGGGAGAAGGATGATAGGCAGAGTGCAGAAGATTTTCAGGGCCATAAAAATACTTGGTGTATTATGATGATGGATATATCTCATTTTACAATTGTCCAGACCAATAGCATACACAACAGGAAGAATTAACCCTAAGGTAAAGTGTTGACTTTGGGTGATTATGATGTGTCAGTGCAGGTTCATCCTTGGTTAAAAAAAAAAAAAGTGCCATTCTGGTGAGTGATGTTGATGATGGAGGAGACTATGCATGTGTGGGGCAGGGGGTATAGGGGAAACCTTTGTACCTCCCTCTCAGTTTTGTTATAAATCTAAAAGGGCTCTAAAAAATAAATTCTTTTAAAAATTGCTTTGGCTCCTCTAGAGTTTTTGTATTTCTCATAAATTTTATGAAGACCTTTGAATCTGAAAACAAAAAGAAGTTCTGGAATTTTATTTGTAAATTTGTTGAATATTAATTATTCCGTTCTATGAAATGATAATCTCCATTAATTTAGGTCTTTAATTGTGTTATGTGCTTTTCAGTATAGATGTCTTGCATACTATTTTTTTTGTCTAAGTGGAATCTTTTTTCATTTCATTTCCAATTATTTGCTGCCTACATATGAATTTTTCTATATTAATCTTGAATCCTGCAGCCATACTAAATTCTCTTACTAATTCACTAGTTATTTTGTGTGAGGATATTTAAGTAAACAAACATACTACAGCAAATAGAAGTAATTTTACTCAATCCTTCCTAAACTTATGCCTTTTGATTTGTTTGTTTGTTTTTGGTGGTTTGCCTTATTGCAATGTCCAGAGCGTCTAGTACAATGTTTAATTGAAGGGGTGACAGAAGGCATCTTTGCTTTATTACTGATATTAGGAGGAAAGCATTCAATATCTCACCATAGAGTATAGTGATACTAGATTTTTTGTAGATGCTCTCCATCAGCTTAAGAATGTTTCCTTCTATTCCTAGTTTGCTGAGAGTTCTTGTTTTGATCCTAGATGATTTTGAATTTTGTTAAACATTTTTTCTACCTGTTGAAATGATTCCACAATTTTCACCTTTATTCTATTAATATGGTAAATTACTATGATTTATTTTCTAATATTAGACCAACCATGCATTCCTAAGATAAACTCTACTTGGTTAAATGTACCATTATTTTTATATATTGTTGGGTTTCTTTTACTAATATTTTATTAAGGATTTTTACATGTACATTCATGAAGAATGTTGATCTGTAGTTTTCTTTTATTAGTTTGGTTTTGGTATAATTGTATCTGGTCTTATGAAATGAGTTTTGAAGTTTTCCTGTTTTTATATGTTCTAGAAGGATTCTGTAGAATTGTTATTTCTTCCTTAAATGTTTAATAGAATGTATGAGTGAAGACATTTTACACTGTAGTTTTAAAATATGTGTAAAAGTGTTAAAACATGAGTTCAATTTTTAAATAGAAATAGGGCTATTCAAGTTGACTATTTCTACATGGGTAAGTTTTTGTAATTTGTGTCTCTCAAGAAATAGTGACATTTTTCTTCATGCAATTTTTATAGGGTTGTTCCAAATAGTGTTTTATTGTCCTTTAATGTTTGTAAATTAAGGATAATATTTTTCTCATTTTTTAATGGTGAACTGCATTTTCTCTTTTTTTGTTGTTAACCAATGTAAATATGGCTTTATAAAATTTGTTGATTTTTTTCAAGGAACCAGCTCTTGATGATAATTTTCTCTATTTATCTTTGTTCTCTATTTCTTTCTATTTCTACTCTTAATTTTATTTCTCTCCTTCATTGCCTTCTACTTAACTTTAGGGTTATTTTGCTCTTCTGTTTCTAGCCTCTTAAGGTGACATTTTAGGTTTTGATTTTAGACTTATTTTCCTTCTCTAATATGATCTTCTAAAGCTATTAATTTTCTTTTAAGTGGTGGTTTAGCTGCATTCCATAAAATTGATAGGTTTTTTATTTTCATCATTATTAAGTTCAACATATTTTTTAATATCCCTTCTTTGACCCATGGACTATTTTGAAATGGATTGTGTAAATTCCAAATTTTAAGATTTTCCTAAGTATCTTCTTGTTACTGTTTTCTAATTCAACTTCACTGTGGTCAGAAAATATACCTGGTATGATTTCAATCTACTTAAATACATTGAATCATGTCTTACAGTGCAGTATATGGTATATTTTGGTGGATTTATTATGTACACTTGAAAAGAATGTGTATTCTATTGTTTTATGTGGTGGTCTGTAAAACTTAAATTCAAGGTACTGCTCTTATTGTCTAGCTTTTTATCAGTTGCTGAGAAAAGAATGTTTAAATCTGCTATGATCATGGAATTATCGATTTCTCCAATTCTGCCAACTTTTGCTTTATGTATTTTGAGGCTCTTTTGTTAGGTACATGCATAGTAATGTTGTCCTGATGAATTGGCCCTTTTAACATTATGAAATATCTCTCTTTGAAATACCCTATCTTTGGCAATACGCTTTGTCTTGAAGGCTGTTTTATCTCTCGTTAATATAGCAACTCTAGCCTTCTTAGGTTTGATATTTGAATGGTATAGCTATTTTCATCCATGTACTTTCAAAATATTTGTGTTCCTATATAAAACGTCCATATCCTGTAGACAGTTTTTCACCTACTGTGCTAATCTCTACCTTTAAATGAGTCTTTAGTTCATTGTCATTTAATGTAATTATTCATATGGTGTATTTAGGTCTATTTTTTTATTATTTGTTTTCTGTCTGTCCTCTTTATTTTTTTCAGGGTTTTTTTTTTGTTTTCTTTGTTTTTGGATTATTTGAATACTTTCTAGAATTCCATTTTAATTCATCTATTGGATTTTTAGCTACACATTTTTGCATTACTTTCTTTGTAGTTGCTTTAAGGACTACAATATACCTTCTTATATTTTCATTATCTACATTGACTTAATATTATACCACTTCACAAAAATGTGGTAACATTTCAACAATATTTACCTGCATTTACCTGTGCCCATGATCCTTTTTGTTATAGTTGCCAAATATAGTACATTTTATAATGCATTATAAACCCCACATGACTATGTTATAATTTTTGCTTTAAACAGACATATGTATTTTAGGGGCGCCTGGGTGTTTCAGTTGGTTAAGCGACTGACTCTTGATTTTGGCTCAGGTCATGATCTCAAGATTGTGAGATCAAGCCCCACATCAGGCTCTGCACTGGGTGTGGAGCCTGCTTAAGGTTTTCTCTCTCCCTCTGCCCCTCCCTCTTCTTCCCCTCTCTAATAAAAAAAAAAGGCCAGAACAAAATATGTATTTTAAAGAAGTTAAGAAAAAGTACATTCCCTTATGCGTCCCCCATTTGTTTCCTATTTCTAATGTTTTTCATTCATTTCTGAAGATCTGAGTTTCCTTCAGGTATCATTCCCCTTCAGCATGAAATCCTTCCCTTGGCATTTTTGTAGAGTGAGCCTGGTGGCAGTTCTCTTACTTTTTTGTTTATCTGAGTGTTCTAATTTCATCTTCATCTTGGAAGACATTTTCACTGAATATAAAATCCTGGGTGACTGGTATTTTCCCCCCAAGACTTTAAAAATGAAAAAATAAAAATGTAGTTCCACTGTGTTATGGTCCCCATAGTCTCTAGTAAGAAATCTGCAGTAATTTGAGTCATTCCTCTCCTGTACAGGGAAGGTGTCATTTTTCTTTGGTTTGTTCAAGTTTGTCTCTTTATCTTTGGTTTTCAAATTTGATTATGACATTCCTAGGTATGGTTTTTATATTAGTTTCTAGGCCTGCCACATACATTTTTCCTGCCATATACAAAAATATATTATTTCATAGTTCTGGAGACCAGAAGTCCAAAATCAAGGAGTAAGTGGGGTTGGTTCCTTCTGATTTGCTCTGAAGGAGAATCTGTTCCATGCCTCCACCCTCGCTTCTGGTGATGCTGGCTGTCTTGGTCATTCCTTGGCATGTAGATGTGTTGTTCCAGTCTCTGCCTCCTTCTTCAAATGATAT
The DNA here is from genome assembly GCF_003265705.2 of Callorhinus ursinus. Classification (NCBI taxonomy): domain Eukaryota; kingdom Metazoa; phylum Chordata; class Mammalia; order Carnivora; family Otariidae; genus Callorhinus; species Callorhinus ursinus. The sequence goes on from NW_027397135.1 coordinate 5,045,939, forward strand.
TCTCACCATATGTCTCTGTGTCCATATTCCTCTCTTCTTATAAATACAACAGACACACTGGATTAGGGCCCACTCTAAGACCTCATCTTAACTTGATTACATCACAAAGATTCTATTTCCAAATATGATTACATGCACATGTTTAGGGCTTCAACACATTTTTTGAGAACAACATAATTCAACCCATAACAGTTTTCTTCTAATTTATCCTGTGGGTTCACTGAACTTCTGGGATCTATAAACTTACGTTTTCACCAAATTGGTGAAGTTTGGCCATCATTTCTTCCAATATTTTTCTGTTAAATGCTCTCTCTCCTTTTTTTCTTGGACTCCAAGTATTATATGCTAGACCTTTAGATGTTGTCCCACAGGTCTCTAAGGCAATTCTCTCTCTTCTTGTAAGCAGATCATTTCTATTGATCTGTCTTCAATTTCACTGACTCTTTATCACCTCCATTCTACTATTATCTCTACTCACTATGATTTATTTTCATATGTTAGATTTTTTTAATTCTAAAATTGCAGTGTGGTCTTATGTTATTTATGTTTTGCTGATGATATTTCTTATCTATTTATTCATAACAAGTATATTTTCCCTCACTGAGTATAGTTAAAATAGCTGCTTTAAAGTCCTTTTCTGATAATTCTAACATACATGCCCTTGTTTTTGTTGGTATTTGTTATTTTGTTGTTTTTGTGATAGTGGGCAGTTAACTTGGGTAGGCTCACACTGCCATGAATGTGGTGGCCAGCAGTTCAGATTTCAGTTCAGTTCTTTAAGACCTAACTGCAAGCTGATTTCATTTTCCCTGTGAATATATGATTCTGTGATCAGCCAGAAACTTGGGCTGAGTTTACAAAAAGAATTTGGCACTTTCCTTCTTTGCCTTTCTTCTTTCTGGCATTCTTTCACTTTTTGGTGATACTGGTTACAGTGGGCTCCTTTGCCTTGTTCTGCCAGCCAGAAAGATGGTAGGGTTTTTGTTGAAGTTTTAGCTGTTCTTCACCACTATTGGAATGACTATAGCTGCGTTCAAGTCAAAGACTCTCAGTCTCTTATTTCAGTGAACAAATTTTCATAATTCAACTCTATCACAATTATAAACAATCCTTTTACATTTTTCTGGACATTGCCAGAATTTGGATTTTTTTTGCATTTTTTTATTTTATTATGTTATGTTAATCACCATATTACTAGTTTTTGATGTAGTGTTCCATGATTCATTGTTTGCGTATAACACCCAGTGCTCCATTCAGTACTTGCTCTCTTTAATACCCATCACCAGGTTAACCCACCTCCCCTACCCCCCTCCCCTCTAGAACCCTCAGTTTGTTTCTCAGAGTCCATAGTCTCTCATGGTTCGTCTCCCCCTCTAATTCCCCCTGCTTCATTTTTCCCTTCCTACTATCTTTTTTTGATTAACATATAATGTATTATTTGTTTCAGAGGTACAGGTCTGTGATTCAACAGTCTTACACAATTCAGTGCTCACCGTAGCACATACCCTCCCCAGTGTCTATCATCCAGCCACCCCATTGGATTTTTTTTTTAAACAAGCAACAATAGCTAGCTGTCTTCTGAGGTGTTCATTTTAAGTGTGCTATTAAAATTTATTTAAATTTAATAAAAGAGAAAAATCATGTTTATTTAGTAGATCCAGAAAATGTAGTTGATAAAATTTAATATTCATTCCTGATTTTAACAACTTACAGAAAACTGAGAATAGAAGAGAACTTCTTCACTCTGAAAGAGTATTTAAAATATTAAAAATAATAAGAATAAAATCTATAGTAAACATCATATTGAAATACTTTACCTTGAAATTGAGAACAAGATAAGGATACATGCTTTAGCCACTTCTGTTTACTTTTATTTACTAAAGATCCATCCAACGGAATAAGGCAAAAATAAAGAAAGAAAATATATCACAATTGGAAAGGAAGACTGTATTGATTCTCAAATAACTTTGTTGTGTAAGTGAACAGTGTAAAATAATAAACTATTAGAATTAATAAGTGAATTTAACATCACTAAATAAATAAAAGGTTAATATATAAACACAAACTGCATTTCTGCATGCAAATAGAAAATAAATTTTTTTAAGATACCATTTAAAATAGCACCACAAAACATCAAATACCTAGGTATAAATGTAACAAAAATGTAAAAGACCTCTATACTAAATGAATTTCTAAGAGAAATTAAAAACAGCCTAAAAAAAAGGAGAGAGTATACGTTTAAGGATTTGAACATTCAATATTGTATGGTGTCAATTCATTCTCAAATTGATCTGTGGATTCAGTGAAATCCCAATCAAAATTCTAAGAGGTATTTTTAATGTCACTTGACAAGCTAATTCTAAATCTATATAGAAATACAAAAGGCCAAGAATAGGCAGGAAAATCTTGAAAAAAAAGCAAAAGGACTTATGCTTCCAGATGCCATGATAAATATAAAGCTGCAGGAATTAAAATGGTATGCATTGGCATAGAATAGACAAATAGCTAATTGAAAAGATTAGAATAACAAATTAGATACCTACATAGCATCACACTGTTTTATGACAACAATGATACTGCAATATATAGTAAGGGAAGGATAGTCTGTTCAAAATTTGATGTTGGGTCAATGTGCTATCCATATAAAAAACAAATGAGTCTTGAATGCAGTCCCATAACATACACAAAAATCAATTCCCAATAGATTGTAAATCTAGCTATGAAAGTTTAACAATAAGGTTTCTAATTCGTAACATATGAGAATTCCTTCATGACCTTATGGAAGCCAAAAAAAAAAAAAAAAAGCTCTTAAGTAGAATATGGAGAACATTAACCATAAAGCAAAAGCTTGGTTAATTGGATGACATTGAAATTACAAATGTCTGTTCATCAAAATTCTACATTAAGAGCAAGCCACAGAGTGGGAAAATATATTGAACTATATCTAGATAGCACACACTACCTCTACAGATCAAGAAGAAAAGGACAGATACTAACAGAAAAATGGAGCAAAGACTTGAACAGGCACCTCACAAAGGAGGTTGTCCAAATGCCAATAAACATATAAAAAGCTTCTCAGCTTCATTAGTCATCCAGGACTAAAAATTAAAAGTGCAGTGTGATACCACTGCACACCCACCAGCATGGCTCAAAGGAAGGAAATGGACAATAACTAATGCTGGTGAGGTATGGAACAAATAAGACTCATACTGTGCTGATGCTGGGGGTGGAGTGAAAGAGAGGAGGGGGAGAAAGGGCATCAGTGAGGAGGCAGGTGCAGAAACTAGGTGGGAGACGATGAAGCTTGGACCAGAACGGTTTCAGTGAACACGGAGAAGTGTAGATGTAGATATAATTAGCTATTCCTCACTTTTGTCTACTGGGTCCCTTCAATATCTCCCAGCTACCATGCACTTAAAATAGGGCTCTTGCTTGTGAGAGGAACTTCAAACAGTGCAGGTAGCTCAGGGCAGCTTCTAGTGCTGGGGCTGGCTAGAAGTCCATATTAGGTACCAATAACCAAAAAATTAGCTTACAGTTAAGCAAATGACAAACCACCTCACCCTGGCAACTAGAAGGGTCAGATGTGGGCATAAACTCACAAGAGTCGGGCTTGGGCTCACCATTTAGAGTATTCTTCTAGATGCCAAGTACTAATAGGCTGTTACCAGAGTTTTCACATTTAATCACCCCAACAACATCACAAGGGGTAAGGATGAGACTTATTGTCGGAGAGATTGCCGAAACCTAACTGACCAAGCAGAGCAAGTGGACCAGGGTAGGCTACAAGCCTCATCCTCTAGAGATAAATAAAGGAGCCTGGCTAAGGCCCATGATCTGTAAGGCCAATGCTAGATGATTAGTGTAATCAGCCAGCCCTAACAGGCTTTAACCAAATTCTGATTGGTTTAAAATAGATTGTTAACCTCAGTCCAGATTGATTAGAAATTGAAAGGTAATTTAATCAGAAATTAAATTGTACTTGTAACCTGGACTAGATGAATAGTTTCACAAACACAAAAGTCACATTTATGGAAGAAAAGCATTCTTCAAAATGCAAAACTGGCACTGGTGGTGAGTATGACAGAAGCCCTAGCTGACAGCCCTGTCCCAGGACAATAGTTTTTATTTTTTTATTATGTTCAGTTAGCCACTGTAGACTACATCATTAGTTTTTGATGTAGTGTTCAATGATCCATTAGTTACATATAACACCCAGTGCTCATCAGATCATGTGCCCTCCTTAATACCCATCACCGTTATTACCCCCTCCCCCCACCTCCTTCCCTTCTGAGACCCTCAGTTCATTTCCCAGGGTCCATAGTCTCTCATGGTTCATCTCCCTCTCTGATTTCTCCCTCTTCAGATTTCCCTCCCTTCCCCTGTAGTCCTCTGTGCTATTGCTTATGTTCCACATATGAGTGAAACCATGTGATAATTGTCTTTTTCTGATTGACTTATTTCACTCAGCATAATACTCTCCAGTTCCATTCACATTGCTGTAAATGGTAAGTATTCATCCTTTCTTTCTGATGGCTGAGTAATATTCCATTGTATATATGGACCACATCTTCTTTATCCATTCATCTGTTGATGGACATCTGGGCTTTTTCCACAGTTTAGCTATTGTGGACATTACTTCTATGAACATTGGGGTGCAGGTGCCCCTTTGGGTCACATTTGCATCTTTAGGGTAAATACCTAAAAGTGCAATTGCTGGGTTGTAGGGTAGCTCTATTTTTAACTTCTTGGTGAACCTCCATACTGTTTTCCAGAGTGGCTGCACCAGTTTCCATTACCCCAACAGTGTAAGAGGGTTGCCCTTTCTCCTCATCCTCACCAACACCTGTTGTTTCCTGTGTTGTTAATTTTAACCATTCTGACTGATGTAAGGTAGTATCTCATTGTGGTTTTGATTTGTATTTCCCTGATGCCAAGGGATGTGGAGCATTTTTTCATATGACTTTTGGCCATTTTTATGTCTTCTTTGGAGAAACGTCTGTTCATGTCTTCTGCCTATTTCTTGACCCGATTCTTTGTTTTTTGGGTGTTGACTTGGTAAGTTCCTTATAGATTCTGGATACCGGCCCTTTATCTCATATGGCATTTGCAAATATCTTCTCACATTCTGCAGGTTGCCTTTTAGTTTTGTTGTTTCCTTTGCTGTACAGAAGCTTTTAATCTTCATGAGGTCCCAATAGTTCACTTTTGCTTTTGTTTCCCTTGCCTTTGGAGATGTGTCTAGCAAGAAGTTGCTGCAGCGGAGATCAAAGAGGTTACTGCCTGTGTTCTCCTCAAGGATTTTGATGGATTCTTGTCTCCCATTTAGATCTTTCATCCATTTTGAGTTTATCTTTGTGTGTGTTGTAAGAGAATGGTCCAATTTCATTCTTCTGCATGTGGCTGTCCAATTTTCCTAGCAACATTTATTGAAAAGACTGTCCTTTTTCCGTTCAATATTCATTCCTGTTTGTCAAAGATGAGTTGGCCATAAAGTTGAGGTCCATTTCTGGGTTCTCTATTCTGTTCCATCAATCTATGGGTCTGTTTTTGTGCCAGTACCATACTCTCTTGATGACTACAGCTTTATAATATACTTTGAAGTCTGGCATTGTGATGCCACCAGCTTTGGTTTTCTTTTTCAACATTCCTTTGGCTATTCGGGGTCTTCTTCTCTGGTTCCATACAAATTTTAGGATTATTGTTCCAGCTCTGTGAAAAATGTCGATGGTATTTTGAGAGGGATTGCATTGAATGTGTAGATTGCTCTGGGTAGCATTAGACTTTTTTTTTTAATATTAACCTGTTTATTAGCTAGGGCCCAGCAGCAGAATTATCATTACCACAATAGCACAATAGTAGTAACAAAAAATTGCAGATTTGTAAAATTCTGTCTATACAAAGCAATTTTTTTAACAATATTTGTTCTTCCAATCCATGACCATGGAATATTTTTCCACTTCTTTGTGTCTTCCTCAGTTTCTTTTATGAGTGTTCTGTAGTTTGTAGGTACAGATCCTTTACCTCTTCAGTTAGGTTTATTCCTAGGTTATCTTACAGTTTTTGGTGCAATTATAAATGGGACTGATTCCTTGATTTCTCTTTCCTCTGCCTCATTGTTAGTGTATAGAAATGCAACTGATTTCTATGCATCGATTTTATATCCTGTCATGTTACTGAATTCCTGTATGAGTTCTAGAAATTTTAGGGTGGAGTTTTTTGTTCCCACGTAAAGTATCATGTCATCTGTGAAGAGTGAGAGTTTGGCTTCTTCTTTGCCAATTTGAATACATTTTATTTCTTTTTGTTGTCAGATTGCTGAGGCTAGAACTTCTAGTACTATGTTGAACAACAGTGGTAAGAGTGTGCATCCCTCTTGTGTTCCTGACCTTAGGGTAAAAGCTCTCAGTTTTTCCCCATTGAGAATGATATTTGTTGTGGACTTTTCGAAGATGGTTCTTATGATATTGAGGTATGTTCCTTCTATCCCTACACTGTGGAGAGTTTTAATCAAGAAAGGATGTTGTATTTTGTCAAGAGCTTTCTCTGCATCAATTGAGAAGATCATATGGTTCTTGTCCTTTCTCCAATCAATGCAGCGTATCACACTGATTGATTTGCAGACGTTGAACCACCCTTGCAGCCCAGGAATGAATCCCACTTGGTCATGGTGAATAATCCTTTTAATGTACTGTTGGATCCTGTTGCCTAGTATCTTGGTAAGGATTTTGGCATCAGGGATATTGCTCTGTAATTCTCCTTCTTGGTGGGGTCTTTGTCGTATTTTGGGATCAAGGTATTGCTGGCCTCATAGAATGAATTGGGAAGTTTTCCTTCCATTTCTATTTTTTGAAACAGCTTCAGTAGAATAGGTATTAGTTCTTTAAATGTTTAGCAGAATTACCCTGGGAAGCCATCTGGCCCTGGAGTCTTGTTTTTTGGGAGATATTTGATTACTGCTTCAATTTTCTTCCTGGTTATGGGTTTGTTCAGGTTTTCTATTTCTTCCTGTTTCAATTTTGGTAGATTTATGTTTCCAGTAATGTATCCATTTCATCTAGATTGCCTAATTTGTTGGCATATGGTTGCTCATAATATGTTCTTATAATTGTTTGTATTTCTTCTTTGTTGGTTGTTATCTCTCCTCTTTCATTTATGATTTTGTTTATCTGTGTCCTCTCTCTTTTCTTTTTGATAAGTCTGGCCAGGGGCTTATCAATCTTATTAATTCTTTTAAAGAACAAGCTCCTAGTTTCGTTGATCTCTTCTAATGTTCTTTTGTTTTCCATTTGACTGATTTCTGCTCTAATCTTTATTAATTCTCTTCTTCTTCTGGGTTTAGGCTTTATTTGCTGTTCTTTCTCCAATTCCTTTCAGTGTAAGGTTAGGTTGTGTATTTGAGACCTTGTTTCTTGAGAAATGATTGTACTGCTATATACTTCCCTCTTAGGCCTGCCTTTGCTGCACCCCAAAGGTTTTGAACAGTTGTGTTTTCATTTTCATTTGTTTCCATGAATTTTTAAAATTCTTCTTTAATTTCCTAGTTGACCCATTCATTCTTTAGTAGGATTCTCTTTAGCCTCCATGTATTTGAGTTCCTTCCAGATTTCCTCTTGTGATTGAGTTCAAGTTTCAAAGCATTGTGGTCTGAAAATATGCAGGGAATAATTCTAAACTTTTGGTACTAGTTGAGACCTGATTTGTGACCCAGTGTGTGATCTATTCTGGGTCTATGTTCCATGTGCACTAGAGAAGAGTGTGTATTCTGTTGCTTTAGGATGGAATGCTCTGAATATATCTGTGAAGTCCATCTGGTCCGGTGTGTCATTTAAAGCCCTTGTTTCCTTGTTGATCTTCTGCTTATATGATCTGTCCTTTGCAGTGAGTGGGGTGTTCAAGTTCTCTACTGTTATTGTATTATTGTCAATGTGTTTCTTTAATTGGTTATTAATTGGTTTATATAATTGGCTGCTCCCAAGTTAGAAGCATAAATATTTATCATGGTTAGATCTTCTCATTGGATAGACCCTTTAAGTATGATATAGTATTCCTCTTCATCCCTTATTACAGTCTTTGGTTTAAAATCTAATTTGTCTGATATAAGGATTGCTACCCCAGCTTTCTTTTGATGTCCGTTGGCATGATAAATGATTCTCCACCCCCTCATTCACAATCTGGAGGTGTTTTTAGGTCTAATGTGAATCTCTTGTAGACAGCATATTGATGGGTCTTCCTTTTTTATCCAATCTGATACCCTGTGTATTTTGATGGGAGCATTTAGCCCATTTACATGGAGAGTAACTATTGACAGATAGGAATTTAGTGCCATTGTATTACCTGTTTACCAGGATAAAGTCCCTGTTTCTGTAGATTGTCTCTGTTTCTTTCTGATCTATATTACTTTTGGGCTCTCTCTTCGCTTACAGGATCACCTTTAATATTTCTTGCAGGACTGCTTTAGTGATCATAAATTCTTTTAGTTTCTGTTTGTCCTGGAAGCTCTTTATCTCTCCTTCCATTCTGAATGACAGCCTTGCTGGATAAAGTGTTCTTGACTGCATATTTTTCTCATTAACACCCTGAATTTATCATGCCAGCCCTTTCTGGCCTGCCAGGTCTCTCTGGATAGGTCTGCTGTCAGTCTAATGTTTTTCACCATTGTAGGTTAAGGAGCTCTTGCCTTGAGGGTCTTTTAGGAATTTCTCTTTGTCTCTGAAATTTGCAAACTTCACTATTATATGTTGGGGTGTTGATCTATTTTTATTGATTTTGGGGGGTGTTCTCTCTACCTCTTAGACTTGATTGCCTGTTTCCTTCCCCAGATTAAGGAAGTTCTCAGCTATGATTTGCTAAAATATACCTTCTGGCCCTCTCTTTCTTCTTCCTCTGGGACCCCAATAATTCTAATATTGTTTCACTTTATGGTATCGTTGATTTCTCAAGGCCTCCCCTCATGGTCCATTAGTTCTGTTTCTCTCGTTTCCTCAGCTTCTTTCCTTTCTATCATCTTATCTTCTATGTCACTGACTCTCTTCTGCCTCATTTACCCTAGCTGTTAGAGCATCCAATTTCGACTACATCTCAGTTAAAGCATTTTTAATTTTGACCTGATTAGATTTTATTTCTGCACTAAGAGATACTCTAGCATCTTTTATGCTTTTTTCAAGCCCAGCTAGTAACTTTATAATCGTTATCCTAAATTCCAGTTCTAACATTTTACTTCTATCCATGTCAGTTAGATCTGTGGCATAGAGAATTACCTCTGATTCTTTCTTTTGTTATGAATTCCTCCTTCTAGTCATTTTGCCCAGAGAAGAACGAACAAGAGAATAAAATCAAAAATATCAACCATGACCCAAGTGAAATGTACACTAGACAAATTCGAAGACGTCTGAATCCAAAAAAGAAAAGAAAAATAAGAGAAAAAAAAGAGGGGGAGAGAATATAATTTCTCAGGTGGACAAAACAGGGTGATCCACTTTGTCCTGGGTGCATTTTGGTCTGTTTGTTAGAAGACAATAAATCCCAAAATTCTAAAGAAAGCAAAACTTATATAGATATAAAAATAAAATTGAATACAGTGAAAGGAAGCCAAAAATGAAAAATATGTCTATAAAATGTAAATCTAAAAAAGTGAAAATTAAAAAAAGACTTAAAAACAAAGAGTTGATAAAATAAGAAACTAGTTGAAAAGGAAAAAAGAAAATGAAAAATTTAAACTGAAAGATAAAGGAATCATGAGAAAAAAACTCAAATTCTATATACTATTTTCCCCTAGCACTGGAGTTTTGCAGTCCTATGTGCTCCATAAACTTGGTGTTCATCTGTTGTTCCAGCTGGTCTTCTGGGGGGAGGGTGTCTTTGCCTGGACAGAGTTGTACTGCTCCTTGCCAGGGGCTGGTGGAGGTTCAGTGTGAGCTGCTTTGGATTCTTCTATGTGGTTTTTGTTCCCTGAAGGCTTTCCACAGATGGCCCCACCCAATCTCCAGCCCTAGAGCTGAAAGATCTCAGCTCCCTCTCTTCAGTAAACCCTCAGGGAAAACAATCTTCACTTTTGTGTTCACTTTTGTGTGCACCAAACTCTGTAGACTCCTGTGTGACACCATCATGGATTTTCCTGGGGAAAGATGGAGGGTCACCAGGTTTCTGCCCTTTGCAGGGCCCCCACATGGAGAGTGGTCACCTGATCCTGCTACTGTTTGCAGTTTATGGCAAACTGAGCTGAGCGCCCACTCCCAGGCTCACTGACCATAGCCAGTTTCCCCACTCCAATGCTTGGGAGCTGTGCCGGCTCAGGCACCCTGTTCTTTCCGTGACTCCAGGGATCCTGAGACCATACTGTCCCACCCAGGATTCTGCCCCACTTTGCCACTTGAGCACATTTCAGGCATCTTTCTGTCACTGGAGCAAATTCTCTAAAAGTTCCAATTTTCTGCTCAGGGGCTATATCACTTTCTGGAAGCTGGCTTATGGGGGATCCCACCAGTTATCTTCCAATATGTCTCTTATGAATCACTTTTCTGCACCTCCTACCTTGCAAAAAGTGGTCGCTTTTCTATTTGTAGAATTCCAGCAATTCTTCTCTTACATCTCAGGTTGATTTCATAGGTGTTCAGAATGATTTGATGGTTATCCAGCTAAATTCAAGGGACCAGGTGGAATGAGGTCCCCTACTCTTCTGCCATCTTGCCTCCCTCCTCCAAGTCTTTATTATTTGAAAATGTTTTTATTTTTACTTCTTGAATGAGAGTTTAGTAAGTATGAACTTACTTACTAAGTTGACAGTTATTTTTCCCTCAGCACTTTGAATTATAACTGGACACAAAAGACCAATTTCCCAAACTATAATCTACCTTACAGCAGTCTACCATGGAACAACACACACACCCACAGACACACCCGCATGCATGCACACATGCCCAGAGAGGTGCCACAGTCAAATATGTAAACCCTGAATTCTATCTTGCAGACTCATGATGCACATTTGTATAATTAAAGCCCCTGCATCACCTGCCATTACAGAACTGTTTCCTGTGTTTAGCTCAGAGTTTCTTATCAGAGCTTTCTTTCCTTCTTCTTTTTTTTTTTTTTTTTTTTTGCAGGGGGAACTCTCACCATCATGGGGAAACCAGTTCAAGAGATACTACAGTACACTGATTTAAATACTATCAACAAATAACTCCACATACATATTCAGAAAGTCTCATCCTGCTGTTACTTACCTTACCTTATTGTATTAGGTTTCTATTACTGTGTAACAAATTACCACAAATTTAAAAACTTAAAACCACAGCTATTTATTATCTCACAGTCCTGTAAGTCAGAAGTCTGGGCTCAGCCTAACTGGGTTCTCTGCTCAAGGTCTAAGAGGCTGAGATCAATGTATTAGCTTACCTATGTCTTCATCTAGGCTTGTCTAGAAGAAAGACTGTTTATAAGATCATGAGGGTTGTTGACAGAATCAGATCTCAGCTGGTTGTTGGCTGAAGACCACTCTCAGCCACCAGGGGTTGTTCTCTGATCCTTGCCACGTGGCCCTCTCCATCATCAAAGCCAGTAATGGAGACTCTCCCTTGCATCGAATCCTTCTCACACTTTTCATCTCTCTGGCTTCAAAAAGTGCCCAGTCTTTTTTAAAGAGCTCACCTGATTGGGTCAGGCCCACCCAGATTATCTTCTTTTGTGCTAATTCAAAGTCCATTGACTGGTAATGTAATCATGATGTGACATCCATCATGTTCACAAGCCCCACCCACACTGTGGAGGGTGTTATATGGTATGCGTGGGGAAGGGTCATCTCAGAATTCTCCCTACCACATTTATTATTCATCTTTGCCATTCTGTGAGTATCCACATCATGCACCCAAATGAGGAGTTTCATTTTGCTTTTATTTTAGAAAAGTCCACTATAGTATAACCCTTAGGTTTTCTGCCAGAATAATAACTAGTGTGGCTTCAGCACTGATGTTTCAATCTAGTGTTCATAGAATATTTTGGCTCACCCACAAGCTTGGATTGTATTCCAGTTTTGCAGCATTGGTGTTTCATATGGAGTGGAATTACTTTAAGAACTAGCCAGTCATTCATTACCTCATTCATTGATGTGCTGAATATAAAGGTAATATGTGGCTTCTGTATGCAAAAAGCTTCACTAAAACAGATACTACATGTGCATCCTTATTAACCACAAGAAAATAAACAAACTATAGAGGAGATATTGAAGCAGAAGAAAGAATCGCTGCCTCTGTTGGTGGTTCCCAAAGTCAGAAGAGGCTTCACAGAATAAATTTTATGGGAACGGGTTTTTAAAGCCTGAGTAGCATGGCAAGGAAGTTAGGAAAGAACAACTTCCAGGCAAAGAGTAAATCTGAAAATGTGTGACAGAAAATGAGGTTTCAGGGAACAAGTGTGTTAAATGGACCTGGAAAGTTTGGCAGGAGTTGGACATGTCATTAGGAAATTTAGATTTCATCCTGTAAATGAGAAGAAAAAGGAAGTAGTTATGTAGGAGAATGAAATGATCAGATCTGTGTTTCAGAGACATACCTTTACTGGCAACGGTAAGAGAGAAACTGAAGACTGGGAGACAAGGGCCATATCTAGGCCAGTGCAGCCAAAGTGAAGAGGAGAGAATACAGAGTCAGTAAGAGAGTTTACACTCTGATTGACTGGATATGGGCTTCTGCAGGTGAGAGAACAGTCAGGGTGGCCCAAGGTGAGAAGGTGAGGAAACACATCAGTGATGGTGGCAGTTTACCAACAAAGCATGTGCCGATGCTGAAGATGAAAGAGCTCTTTCCTTTCTACTCTGTTGGGGGTACCATAAAGTAGGAACAGAGAGGTTAGGTAAATTGCTTATGGTCACACAGCAAATTTTGGTCTTTGTTTCCAATCTAGTAATCTAATCCCATTCCTTCCTTATAGGGGTTTAAGGGAATCATCCCCAGAAGCAAAAGATTAGAGATATAGATGTGGATAAGGATATGGATATAGATAGAATACATGTATGTATAATATATACTTTTGCATTTGATATATATATTTTTAATTTTTTATTGTTATGTTAATCACCATATATTACATAATTTGTTTTGGTGTAGTGTTCCATGATTCATTGTTTGTTCATAACACCCAGTGCTCCATGCAGAATGTGCCCTCCTCAATACCCATCACCAGGCTAACCCATCCCCCCACCCTCCTCCCCTCCATAAACCTCAGTTTGTTTTTCAGAGTCCATCATCTCCCCTGGTTCGTCTCCCCCTCTGACTTACTCCCCTTCATTCTTCCTCTACTGCTATCTTCTTTTTCTTTTTTCTTAAAATATGTTGCGTTATTTGTTTCAGAAGTACAGATCTGTGATTCAACAGTCTTACACAATTCACAGCGCTCACCGTAGCACATATCTTCCCCAATGTCTATCACCCAGCCACCCCATCCCTCCCACCCCCGACCACTCCAGCTACCCTCAGTTTGTTCCTGAGATTAAGAATTCCTCATATCAGTGAGGTCATATGATACATGTCTTTCTCTGACTGACTTATTTCACTCAGCATAACACCCTCCAGTTCCATCCACGTCATTGCAAATGGCAAGATCTCATTCCTTTTGATGGCTGCATAATATTCCATTGTGTATATATACCACTTCTTCTTTATCCATTCATCTGTCGATGGACATCTTGGCTCTTTCCACAGTTTGGCTATTGTGGACATTGCTGCTATAAACATTGGGGTGCACGTCCCCCTTCGGGTCCCTACATTTGTATCTTTGGGGTAAATACCCAGTAGTGCAATTGCTGGATCGAATGGTAGCTCTAATTTCAACTGTTTGAGGAACCTCCATACTGTTTTCCAGAGGGGTTGCACCAGCTTGCATTCCCACCAACAGTGCAGGAGGGTTCCCCTTTGTCCACATCCCCGCCAACATCTGTCGTTCCCTGACTTGTTAATTTTAGCCATTCTGACGGGTGTGAGGTGATATCTCATTGAGGTTTTGATTTGGATTTCCCTGATGCCGAGTGATGTTGAGCACTTTTTCATGTGCCTGTTGGCCATTTGGATGTCTTCTTTGGAAAAATGTCTGTTCATGTCTTCTGCCCATTTCTTGATTGGATTATTTGTTCTTTGGGTGTTGAGTTTGATAAGTTCTTTATAGATTTTGGATACTAGCCCTTTATCTGATATGTCATTTGCAAATATTTTCTCCCATTCTGTCGGTTGTCTTTTGGTTTTGTGGACTGTTTCTTTTGTTGTGCAAAAGCTTTTCATCTTGATGAAATCCCAATAGTTCATTTTTGCCCTGGCTTCCTGTGCCTTTGGTGATGTTTCTAGGAAGAAGTTGCTGCGGCTGAGGTCGACGAGGTTGCTACCTGTGTTCTCCTTTAGGATTTGGATGGACTCCTGTCTCACGTTTAGGTCTTTCAACCATTTGGAGTCTATTTTTGTGTGTGGTGTAAGGAAATGGTCCAGTCTCATTCTTCTGCATGTGGCTGTCCAATTTTCCCAACACCATTTGTTGAAGAGACTGTCTTTTTTCCACTGGACATTCTTTCCTGCTTTGTCAAAGATAAGTTGACCATAGAGTTGAGGGTCCATTTCTGGGCTCTCGATTCTGTTCCACTGATCTATGTGTCTGTTTTTGTGCCAGTACCATACTGTCTTGATGATGACAGCTTTGTAATAGAGCTGGAAGTCCGGAATTGTGATGCCGCCAGCTTTGCTTTTCTTTTTCA